>NC_083806.1:4447107-4722107 GCF_015708825.2 Lethenteron reissneri
GGAGGGGGGGAGGAGGAGGGGAGGGGTGGAGGAGGAGTGGAGGAGGAGGGGAGGGGGGAGGAGGGGGAAAAGGGGGGGGGGGAGGAGGAGGGGGGAGGAGGGGGCGAGGAGGGGAGGGTGGAGGAGGGGAGGGATGGAGGAGGGGAGGGGTGGAGGAGGGGTGGGGTGGAGGAGGAGGGGAGGGGTGGTGGAGGGGAGGAGGGGAGGGGGAGGAGGGGCGGGGTAAAGGAGAGGAGGAGGAGGGGAGGGTGTAGGAGGATGAGGGGGAGGAGGGGTGGAGGGGAGGAGGGGTGGAGGGGAAGGGGGTGGAGGGGGAGGGGGGGAGGAGGGGAGGGGTAGAGGAGAGGAGGAGGAGGGCAGGGGGTGTAGGAGGATGAGGGGGGAGGGGAGGAGGGGGAAGGGGAGGGGGTGTAGGAGGAGGGGAGGGGGTGTAGGAGGAGAGGAGGAGGGGAGGGGGGTAGGAGGAGAGGGGGTGGAGGGGAGGAGGGGAGGGGGTGTAGGAGGATGAGGGGGTGGAGGGGAGGAGGGGAGGGGGTGTAGGAGGATGAGGGGGTGGAGGGGAGGAGGGGAGGGGGTGTAGGAGGATGAGGGGGTGGGGGGGAGGGGGTGGAGGCGGAGGGGAGGGGTGGAGGAGGAGGGGTGGAGGAGGGGAGGGGGTGTAGGAGGAGGAGGAGGGGAGGGGGTGTAGGAGGATGAGGGGGTGGAGGGGAGGAGGGGAGGGGGTGTAGGAGGATGAGGGGGTGGAGGGAGAGGAGGGAGGGGGTGTAGGAGGCTGAGGGTGCTGGGCGGGAGGAGGAGGGTGGAGGCGGAGGGGCGGGTGGAGGAGGAGGGGTGGAGGAGGGAGGAGGGAGGGGTGTAGGAGGAGGAGGAGGGAGGGGGTGTAGGAGAGGGCAGGGGGTGTAGGAGGATGAGGGGTTGTAGCGAGGATGCGGGATGGGTGGTGTAGGAGAGGAGGGGGGGGGGTGTCCCGGAGCCCACGCGAAATCTGCCGCGCGCACGAATCTGCGGCTGGGCCTGGCGGGACGGGACGCGGGGGGCATCCACCAGCAGCAGCGGCGGCGGCGGCGGCCGCAGCAGCAGCAGCACACAGGGCACAGAGCACAGAGGCGGGAGGCGAGCGAGAGGCAGCGACTCTCCCACAATATGCGGCCACACGCCTCTTCTCCTGCTGCTGCTGCTGCTGGCAACCCCCTTGCTGTTGCTGCTGCCATTCGTCTTGTTGCCGCCGGCGCCCCGACGGGACTACGCGGCCAGACGTGGGTGCCGTTTTGTGGAAGCTTGATGCTGATGCTGCTGATGGTGGTGTTGGTGTTCGTGTGAAGAGGCTTTTGGTGGTCGGTGGTCTTCTGGGCCGCCTACTACTTCCCGGGGTGTCCTCCACCCCCTTCCTCCTCCTTCTGCTGGAAGAAGGGCAGAGAGGGTCATGTCGTCAGGTCTTCGGGAGAGGCGAGACCCGGGCAGCGACCGGCTGTCAGGGTCCACGAACAGACGGGAGCTGGAGACAAGAGAGGAGCTGCTGCTGCTGCTAGTGAGAGACATACAGTCTACACTGTCATCTGTGTGGAAGCTTCAGCAACATGATAAGCATCGATAACCGCTTCCTCATCATCATCAGCAGCAACAGCAGCAGCTTCTACATCATCATCGTCAGTCATGAGCGTGGTTAGCATGATCAGGAACTTCATGGGCTTCATCATCAACTTCATAATAATTACCAACAGCAGCATCTCCATCATCAGCAGCAGCAACTTCTTCATAACCAGCTTCATAATCATCATAGTTAACACCAACAGCAGCATTTCCAGCATCAGCGGCAGGAGCAACTTCATCATCATCAGCAGCAACTTCTTCATAACCAGCTTCATAATCATCATCATAGTTAACACCAGAAGCTTCATTTTCAGCAGCAAGCGTGTCATCATCATACTCATCCACTTCATTATCATGTCACCATCATCATCATAATGTCACCATCATAATTACGAGTTACCAATATGATTTGTGTCACGATACAGTATTTTTGTCACCAGCATCATCATCGTCATCGTTGTTTGTTGTCGTCTGAGTCTGGCTGCTGATGCTGAACCGAATTTCAGAGACACACACTCTGAACACACTCATGTTATTGTATGTACAGTGTCCATGTGTGAAAAATGTATATGTGTACTTTGTTAATTGCGTGTGTCATGATGTGGCGTGTTTGGTGTCTGGCACGAGTTCAGTGTGTACACACACACACTGTGTACACACACACACATGCACAATAAATAGTATGTGCCTTGGACAATATGCTGTGTGTATTGTGCATGCACAACACGCTGTCCAATACACAGTGTATTTTATGATACAATACACTGCTCATTGTACATTAGTATTCACGCAGCACACGTGTGTACCACACACAGTACATACTAATAGACTCACACCGTTTGGACTCTTGCCATGTGGACAGTGGCGTGTGTGTTTTGCACGTACAGTACACGGTGTGCACTGTACACGCAACACACGTGTTGCGTGTACAGTGCACACGGGCACTGTACGTACTGTATGTCACGTGGGGACACAAACAGACAACACAGACGACTCAACACGTACACCTATGTGATGTAGTTATTTTGGAAAGTAATCACTTTGTGCGCGTGTGTATTTTGTGTGCTCTATGACACTTGGGCAATATTTGTGCGTGTTCTATGTACGTACACATTTCGTACTGCACACATTTTCACAATAGTACTGTTTATCACGTGGACATACACTTTTGTGTATTCACATTCCGTGGGGGGTACGTACTTTACACGTGTGTACATTCTTGCCATGTGTTTGCAGTGCATGAACTGTCACGTGTTGAAACAATCTACTCGCTACATGGTACACGTACAGTATGTATTCTGTCACATGTATACTTGTTTGTAGTGTGTTCTACATACATCATACGTATCTGCGTCCTGCCTGTGAAAGTTTATACGTGGAACACTCATGTGCACAAACTCTTACACTTGTACACATACGATGTGCCCACACTATCTGCTACATGCAGTGCAAGTCTCAGAAATATGTACCAGTGTGTACACACTGCACGTGTATACACTGTAGGTGCACACGTGCTACAACATAGACTTTGTACTCCCTGTCTCTTGCACGGGGAGTGTTTTTCGTTTAATGTCTACATAGTAGTACATGTGTGTACTGTATGTACACACTAACAACATAATACATGGACAATGTCTTCATCACTGTATTGTACGTGTGTGCATTCTACTTGAAGTACACGTGTGTGAATGCTGTACACGTTTTGCTTACAGAACACGTGTAGAACACGCATTGTGTGTGTGTACTGTACAAGTGTGTCATACAGCTCACGTGTGTTCCAGACTGCGCACGTGTACGCACGAAGCATGCCACAAAGTACACCCATGATGATGTCCGTCACTTTTACAGGAAGCCCACTTCGTGTTTTCTACGCACGGCTACACGTGTGTAAAGTCAACGTGTGTGCGTACAGCACATGCGTGTACGTCCTGCCCGTTCGCACACCACCGATACTGCACGCGCTGTAAGCACGCACATTCCACGTGTGTGTACAGTAGTACAGTGCACGCGTGCAGCACAGCGTGGTAAGCGCAGTGATGCACTGTACGCACTGTACACAATCCAACACATGGCATGGGTATGCGCCTACGTATGAGCGCATTGCACCCTCTGCACGTGTGCGTTATACACCAAGTTGTTTGTTTGGGGGACGGGCAAACGTGTTGGACGAGTATGCGACGTGAGTCTATGTGTTCGCGCTCACTGGTACTCGCTCGCTCGCTCTCCTTCCACACGGTGCAGTGTCTGGCTGCTGGAGAACGACCCACGTAGGTTTGTAAGATCGTGGTCGTAGGGATGCTACTGACGTCCTTTCGCTGTACTCGCAGCAGCAGTAACAATAGCAGCAGCGCTGCTCCTGACGGCGCTAACCTCGCCGAAACCCCCCGCCGCTGCTGCCGCTCCTTCTACCACCGTTACTGCTGCAGTCCCTGCTGCCTCTACTGCTGCTGCTGCCACGAACACTTCTGCTGTTGCAGCTTGCTGCTGCTGTTGCAGCTTGCTACTGCTACTACTGCTGCTGCCACGAACACTGCTGCTGTTGCAGCTTGCTGCTGCTGCTACTGCCACGAACCCTGCTGCTGTTGCTGCTGCTGCAACGAACACTGCTGCTGTTGCAGCTTGCTGATACTGCTGCTGCTGCTACTGCTGCTGCCACGGACATTGCTGCTACTGCTGCTACTGCCACGAAGCCTGCTGCTGTTGCAGCTTGCTACTGCTGCTGCTGACACGAACACTGCTACTGTTGCAGCTTGCTGCTGCTGCTGCTACTGCTGCCACGAACACTGCTGCTGTTGCAGCTTGCTGCTACTGCTGCCACGAACACTTCTGCTGTTGCAGCTTGCTACTGCTGCCGCTGCCAGTCACCCTGCTGTTGCTGATACTCTAGCTGCTGCTACCTCTACTGTTGCTACACCTGCTGCTGATACACCTGCTGCCACTAGCCCCTGCCACTGCTGCTACTGCTGCTACTGATACTCCTGGTGCTGATGACCTCTGTTGATACCCCTGGAATTACTGCTACCTCTGCTGCTGATACATCTGCTGCCACTAGCCCTTTCCACTGCTGCTACTGCTGCTACTGATACTCCTGGTGTTGATGACCTCTGTTGATACCCCTGGAATTGCTGCTACCTCTGCTGCTGGCGGTACCTCTGCTGCCCCCTAAAACGCGACTGTCACTCCTGCTGCAGGCTCCGTGAACGGGGTGATCCCTGGAGGAGGAGGCGCTGCAAGCGGAGGAGCGAAGAAGCAGCACTGGAGGAGCTACAAGCTGCTGGTGGATCCAGCGCTGAAGAAAGGCCAGCACAAGCTCTACCGATACGATGGGCAGAGCTTCCAACCGCAGGTGACGTGTGTGAGCGAGCGAGTGTCTTGGAGGAGCGACGCTCACAACAACGAGCGGAGCGCCGGGTGGCTAAAGCACAGCAAGTTGGTACAGTAGGGGGCATAGGTGGTGCATCAGCCAGTCATCTCGGTCATCTCGGTCAGTCGACCCGTGACCTCCTGCCAGCGGGCGTTCGACACTTCACGTGGCCTCAAGGTGCACTTGGCCTGGCACAAGCGTCGTGGTGACGTCACCGCCACTTAGTGGCAAATGGCGGTTGTTGTTGTCTTGGCTGACTGTCTGGGCCAGTGGTGTTGGCGAGTAGCACCTATGAAGGCCGGAAAGCTACGCATGGGGGTGGGTTGCCAGCACCACGCCCGGCCGCCTTTGTCTCCCCAGTTACGATGTTTGCACAACGCACCAGATACTCAATTGAGGCTGAGTCGACCTAGGGGAGGGCCCAGGACCGACTTTGGCCACTAGCGGGAATCAAACTCGGGTGCTCGCTTACAGCACTTGATCTTTGTATTTCTCTTTGTCTGCCTGACTGAGTACGATTGAGTGAGTTTCTGAATCACTTAGTGTTGCATGTTTTCTAATTGGAGTGTGTCAGTGTGTCAGTGTTTTAGTGAGTGTCTGAATGAGTGTAGCGGTTGAATATCTGAATGAGTGTGAGTGTGTCAGTATGTTTGAGTGGCTGAATGACTTGGTGTCATACGTGTGAGGGATGGGAGTGAGTGAGTGTCATTGAGTGTGAGGATGTGTGTTGCTATGTTTGTGTGAGTGTCTGGATGACTAAGTGTGTGAATTGGGTGTGTGAATTAGATTTGGTGAGTGAAAGAGTGTGAATGATTGTGTGTGTGGGGCTTTGTGTATGATTCTGTGTGTGTAACGGTGCGTGGAACGATCCTTGTGTGTGTGTGACTGTTTCCGGCAGTATTTCTCACTGTTTATGTGTAACTTTGAGACTGTGTCTGTGTGTGACTGCTTGAAGCTGTGTGACTTTGTGTGTGTGTGCGCGACCGTGTTAAGAGTGAGTGAATGAGTCTGTGAGTTTGAGTGCAAGTTAAAATTAGTTTCTGCGTTTTGGTGTTTGAATGCAAGAGTGAGTGTCTAATTGAGTGTGATTGAGTGGGTATATATTTACGTCTGTGAGAGTGTGTGTGTTTAAATGCGAGTGAATGAGTGCCTGAGTGTGTGAATGTGTATTCGAGTTAGTGAGAACCTTGAGTGTATGGGTTTGTGAGTGTGTATTTAAGTGTGTGTGTGTTTTTTTTCTGTGTTCATGGTGCCGGGGAGTGGTGGAACAGCAAACCCAGAAACCTGAGTTTGATACACGGCTAACATAAGTGGCGAAGTGTTGCCACATCCGTTCCTGGGCCTCCCGCCTAGGCCTACTCAACTTTAACACGAGTACCTGTTACAGTGTGTAAGCGTAGGCAACGGGGAGGCCCAATGTGGTTCTAGCCACACCACACATCTGTGCGCTTATGATGCATTCTCGCATCACGTAAACCTTAGAGCTATTCTCTGTGTAATCGGTGACTGGGTGCTGTCTAAAGCAGCACCCCAGCCCTCCACCAGGCAAACCACACACAACACCACACCGCCAAGACAAAAACCCGAATCACAACAACTAAACACCACAGCCCCCTGTCTGCCCTCCACCCTGGGTTTCACAGCGCACACATATTGGCCTACGGGAGCTCACGTAGAACAATAGGGCAATTTAATTGTCCCTTTGAGCTCCTTTCCCCGACAGCGCGCTAATTGAAGCCGTTTCACCTGCGAGTGTTTTCACCGCAGCCTCGCCGTGTCCCGCTCCTTCGCTGGCCCTCCCCCCTTTGCGATGCCCCCTTCGTGTGCCATGACCTTGCCCTGACCCCTCGCGCCACTGCCATGCCCACCACCACCCTCCACCCGTGCATCTTACAGAATCCCGGGCTGCCGCCCGTCACGTCCGTACATGACCCGCGCGCTTCCCGGCGATGGACGCGAATCGTGGAGGCCGAGTTGCCACTGCCCAAGTTCAAGGTGAGGCCTGCGACAAGGCTTGTTGTGACGTGGGCGACACCATGGTTCGCCGTACGTACAGTGGTTCGCGAATCGTACGCGCTGTACGCAATGCCTTCATGTCACCCCTGCAAGCCACCAGTGGGCTGTTACATTCACTGCACTGTTTAAAAGAAAGTAATTGTTGAAACGATTTGCTATCCTGAGTTGTGACAATAGCATTGGAGGGGTAGTTGTGAATGGTGATTCCATCCACCTGTCGTGTCTCGATTCTAATTTCGGAATTAGTCGCAAATCGTTACACACCTAATTAATATGACACTTTAATGAAATCATGAGCTGATGGCTGGTTTCACTCGTTCTTTTCTCCGCTAATGCCCCCCCCCCTCCCAATCCAATGACCCTCACCCGGCAGATTGATGAGTATTACGTGGGCCCGATCCCGCCGAAGGAGGTGACCTTCGCGAAGCTCAACGACAACATCAAGGAGCACTTCCTAACGGACATGTGCAAGAAGTTTGGCGACATTGACGCCATGGAGATCCTGCACCATCCCAAGACGAGGAAGCACATGGGCCTGGCCAAGGTGATCTTCACCACGGTGAAGGCGGCCAAGGAGGCTGTGGAGAAACTGCACAACACGTCTGTGATGGGAAACCTCATGCACGTGCTGCTCGACAACGGAGGTGAGGGGGCGGTGTGGTATGCTGCAGCGTGCAGTGGAGGAATGAATGAGAGATAGTCCCTTTCACTTGCTGGATCGTGGTGACTAGAATGTGATGCATAAAAGTCATCGACAAGGGATTCCCTTATAGCCATTTCAGAATGTGCTATTAGTGAGCACCTAGGAAGGTTAGCACAGCACACGAGGTGTGGACAGAACCATGATGTTTATACATCACACCAGGTTGTCCTTCCCCGCACTTCCGATAAGCGTGGTTAGCTATGTGCGGTGTGAAAGAAGTTCAACATACATACTGAGAAGGAGGCCCAGGACTGGTGCAGATAATGGCCACTGGTGTTTGCCGTGAGCGGGAATCAAACTCAGGTCGTCGGGTTCGTAGCGCAACGCACTAACCGCTGCACAACCACTCCCCACAAACAAAAATTGTGTCTATACACACACTCAAACTCAAACACTTAAATATACATTCACTCCCACGTGTGCACAAAATAAAACACTGTCATTCACTCTCATTCACTCAAATATGCATTCACTAAAACTCACTCATTCAAACGTGTGCAAACATACATTCACCTCCATGCACATTCAATCAAAGATGCACGCCCACACTCACTCACTCACACACTCACACTCAATCAAACACACTCACTTCAACGAACTCACGCTCAAAGATGCTTAAATACACGCACTCCAACACACATACTTAAACACACACTCAACCAAACACTAGGCCACTATCATCCCTTCTAGACATGATGCATACCTGTCAACCCCTTATCAGCGCCTACCTTATTACAGACCAATTCAGACCTTATTGGTCACCTCGAGCCCTTGTAAATCTCAACGTTCATCCTACAAAGTCCCATCACAAGGGAGAAACACAAAACAAATAGACAAAACATTATTTTTGCCCGTATTGAACGGCTGTACACCATATGGACCTGAAAACTCAATTGGGTAGGAGGCATGATGCCTCCTACCGAAATCTACTCAACTTTATAACAGTCAAGAACATCGACATACTCGAATCAAAACACAGCGATCTTTGCACGTGCAATTTTCTGAATGCATGTATCGGGAAAGTAGAAATGGACGGAGTTGAATCAATGTATCAGTGCATCGTTAAACTCGCTGATAGCCACTCCTGTGTGGAAGAGCTTTCCAGCTTAATGAGGAGCTTGCGCTCTTTAATCCTCACGGGACGCCGATGTTCGTATCGCACAGGCCGGTCAATTCCACGACACAATTTCTCCATTTGTCCACAACAGGCCACCTCGCACTCAAAACTCCGCACGGATAGATTCTAGAATCCGTTGCCATACTGTGAATCTCCTGGCCGCTGCGCGGTGCTGGACTGCCAATGAGATAAACGGGACTTTTTTTTAAGTAGCCTTATCCTTTCCTCAAGAAGCAAACCTAGATATGTGGCGGCCTGGAAACTGGTTTGTGTTTTGTACTAGGAGCGTGTAAAATTAGCTGGCACCCTTCCTTAATGATATGTGTGCCCGGGCACGTAACGACGCATCACCAAGGGATGCTACACGTATCCATTGTTGCTCGCGATGATCCATTGTTTTCGATCGATTGTATTGTCACTTTCAATTGGTTAGCGTCACCCCTCCATCCGCGGGAGGCGCTGCTCCATTCACCGCAGCGTCAACAAAAACGTTGATTGAATTTACTCGCAGCCTTGAATCGTGCCGATTGATTGAATCGCCGGGGTCGGCTGGCGGTGATATTTTTCACCCTGACTAGGGATCCACAAATCTCTCTCACCCAAAGTTCGCTGCAAAATTTACCAGGGTTGTCAGGTAATTTGAAAGTCCGTATCCATCTCCAATAATTACAAGATTTTCAATCACCTGCAATACACTCCGTATATGTGAATCGAAGAACTCTGCTCTTTACGCAGTGTGATTCGATACATCTGCGGTGAGCTCAAGAACCAATATTAATTGGTGAATCTATGCATCGTCACACCCTTAATCACCGGCATTCTCTGGCGAAATGTTAGAATGCACGGGCCGGAGGGAAGAGAGGTTGGCAGTTGCCAAATTATTTCCCTTTTTAGCATCGCGTGCCGGTTGAGACAGGAGGCGCTTGCTGTGCTCATACATTTCTCTCACACGCAAATGTTTAGCGTCATAGGCTGTCAGGGCAAGTACTGTTGGCAAGCATGTGACACATGAGAAAGGCCGATGTGGCCAATACCATTCCAGAGCCGCCTTTGTCTCCCAAGTACTGATGTTCAATAATAATGAGGATAGGAACGGACATGTCGATTGCGCCGTAACAAGGGCCCTTAAATCACCACACCAGCTGTTCATGTAAAGCTGAGTCGCCCTAGGGGAGGTCCAGCACCTATTCAGATGACGCTTGCCACTCGAAGTTTTAAGTTTGTTTTGTTGAGCCAGGTGAGAACCCAAGGAACGACGACAGAGTCTCACCTGCAAGAGTTGCCCGGGGCATTAGTCTGCCAGCTGGGGGCGATGATTACTGCTGTGTAATCTCATTTGAGTAACTTGCGGCATCATTTTCGGACTTGGCAAATTTGGATCCTCACGCCGGCACGCAATGGCCCGCTCTTGCGAATGACATCAGGGGCGTCTCGAATGTCAACTGTGAAGCAGACGCAACAATCGTTCCGGTTGTTGTGCCCGTCGTTATAACCAGGGCGGCCGCCGGATTTGAACCGTGAACCTTTGCGACAAACAAGCGGCGAACGCGCCGCCGCTCGGTCATGCCGCCGTTCCACTAAAGTTGGCCGCGGTGCCAATAATCGATGTCAGGTCATTGGGTTCGTAGCGCAGCGAATTACGCTACGTCACCGTTCCCCACACCGCGCACAAGTTAAGGCTAATTAAATGCAGCCTTAAGTCTTAACAGACTGTTGGGGAAATTAGCGCGGTTGGCTCCATATGGTGCGAATGAAGTTCAACATACATATGTACGTTAGCGAACACCTGTGAAGGCTAATACGGCAAAGTAATGGGGTGATGTGTGGTGAGCGCCAAGTTTGCTGGGGACACGCAGACACAGCGAGTGTTTGCCTCGTTTGCGTAAATTAGCATGGCGACACGGACGCAGCGTGTGCGTCTCCCAACTTGGGTTACCCGCGACAAACAGACATCAGCGGGCCCCAGACAATATCGTGTAATCTGAGAACAACTGTGCTGTTGGCCGGAAAATCGGCCCCTCAGTTAAGTCCCCCTTCCACTACCTGACCAACGAGTTTGGATGTACTTTTAATTCGTACGGTTTTGGTTAATAACGAACTTTTGGGCCGATGGTTCAGTTGAAAAGTAAAAATTGCTTTCCTCGCCGCAGCATTTTGCGCCGGGCAAAGTTGTCTGTGATGCTAACACACGAGCGTGCAATTTCTGTGGGGTGCTGTGGCGATACGCCGGTTTTTACGCATTGCTCGGCGAGCCCCGTTGCACTCGGAATGAATGAGTGAGAGTGCGGGAGTGTGTGCTTCTGAATAACTGTCTGTGTGAGTGTTTGTGTGTTTGAATGAGGTGTGCAATCAGCTGTGCGGTTTTCAGTGTGCACGTATGATCTCAGGTCAGGTGGCCCAGCGGTAGAGCGAGAGGCTCGTAATCGGAAAGTTGCGAGTTCAGATCCTCATTGGGGTTTAACTCGGCCTATCATCATCATCCGTCCGGGGTCGATAAAATTAGTACCACATGCTGGGGAAGTCAATAGTGGTCGTCATATGAAGAGTCCCACCCCACGCCAAAGGAATTCGGAATTTCCACCACTGGCTCAGGCCTGTAAACAGGAGATGAGCCCCATCGTTTTTTGCCCAGCTGAGACAGCTGTGACTGGCCATCCCGCGATGGCCCAGCTGTGACAGCGGCGAGTGACCGCCACCGTTTTGTTGTCCTTCTGCCCAGGGGAGATGCGGGGGAAGCTCTACGATCTCCTGCTCAGCGGGAAATTCACGCCGCAGACGTTGCCGGTGGAGAAGCTCACGGAGGAGGGGCCCGCCGACACGTGCCAGGTGAGGTTGGCTCTCCTGTATTTACTGTTCGTGTTGTTGTTGTTGTTGTCGTTGTTGTAATTCCCTCTTCTCTAAACTTGTTTTACGGTGACCAGAGGCCTTGGAGTTCAGAGCGCTGAGCTGGCGCTGCTGAAATCCCAAGTTTAAATCCAGACAGACACCGGTAAAACCCCAGGGTCTCAAACGCAGTGAATCGATGGTCTCAGCCCAACCACCAATGACCAAGCAAAAAAAATAGCCACCACGTTAAATTTGGTTGTGCACTTAAATTTTCTAAATTCCAGCAGTGTAAATAACATTCTTAATTTTGACCAATCATGTGTGAAACGTTACTCTCAGCGACAGGACTGGTGGAAAAGTGCTGCCCCTACTGTATGGACCACAGGTCACTTGAGGTCTCGCTGGTAGCTCTGTGATATTTGTTTACCTGGGTCGTTGTCTAGCACGGAGGGGTGCATAATGCTCATAGCACAATTGGGATGACATCTGGGACAAAGACATTTCTTTCTTGAAACCCATTTCACCCGGTCTACGCTGCGAGCGCACGACAGTAACTCCTTGACGTTTGTGCGTGCCGCCGCTGCCGCCGCTGCCATCTCAGCCCTGTGACCCGCGCCGCCGGACGTTGAGCGAGAACGGCTGCTACCAGAGCGCTGCATCGGCGAGCCTGGCGTCGGCCGACACGCCCTACTCCACCGACACGGCCTACTCGAGCGGTCTGCGCGATACCCCGGCCTCCTCCTCGGTACTGCCGCCGACGCCGCTGTCGTCGGCGACGCAGCACGGCACGCCGGGCTCCGTCGACTCGCTATCGTACGGCTCGATGCACAGCGCCGGCACCCCGGTCTCTCTCGAGCCGCCGCAGACGCCCACCGCCTCTTGTTCCTCCTCGTCGTCAGCCGCCCCTCTTCACGAGGCGGCCTACCTCCCGACGACGGCGAAGGAGGGCGGGCGGCGCACCGCAACCGGCGCGACTCAGCGGTTCTTCCCGGCGGAAGGGTACGCCGGCCAGGGCCTCGAGCACAAGTCGTTCGCGGCGCCGCCCGAGACGACGGCGTGGCAACAGCCACTGCTGCCGTCGCCGTCGGCGTTCCACGGGTCGGCCCACCACGGCCGCCCCGGCGGGTTCCCCAATCATCCGCCCCCCCCGCTGCCTCCCCCGCCGACGACGACAACCTACGCAGGATACCCGGGCTCGTCGGCGACAACCCCGGCGGTGCCGGCGGCGGCGGCGGTGACCGCCACGGCCGCTCCGCCGACTTCCGCGCCGTGGAGGGGAGCGTACGGCGAGCCGGAGCGGCCAAAGTCGCCCCCCGGCGAGGGACCGCCCCGGCACGGGGAAGGGAGTGATGGCTCGTTTGTGACGGCCAAGGCATCGGTGGCGGCTGACTCACCGTCGCTCTCTCGGGAGAGCGGAGTGAAGGTGAGGAGTGATGGCGGTTTGCGTCTGTAGAATTGTCTAAAGGCTCGTCTTAGACCCACCTCGATGACACCTTTACAAGTTTACAGTCTTTTCCATTCACACAATTCCCACCTTCCCCTAGAGAGCTATGATTAAAATGAATATATCTGTTTTTTTGCAATTAATGTAGAAAGCATGAATGCATTAGCTCTGGCCGTCCGTCTGTTATGTCGTGCAATACGAAGAAAACGTTGCTATAAATTAGTGTTGATGCAACATTAACACTGTGTGGGAACTCGCAGGTGTCACTGTCGAAACTTGCTAAATTGAAAAACTATTTTTGCAATTGAGCCAAACGGGTAAAGCCACGTCGCAAACTTCGCCCCCTGCCATGAAACTGCTGCGGACCTGAGCCCCGCCGTGATGGTTCTGCATCGTAAGAATGGCGCCAATACCAAACGCACCTGCGTGATTTGATTCGGCGCCGGTTTGTGTCGCTCTCTCTCTCTCTCTCGCCGAGAAGACTTCCCGCCGCACGCCGTCGCCCGTGCCCTCCGCCTCCTCCACGCCGCCCCCCTCCTCGAGCCTGCCCGGCGAGAGTCCCCCGGGCTCGGCGCAGCCGTGCAGCCTCGACTCGCGCATCGAGATGCTGCTCAAGGAGCAGAGGGCGAAGTTCCCCACCTTCCTCATGGACGACAACGTCCCCAGCGGCGAGAGGGAGGCGACGCGCGGACGGAGGAGGCCTCCGTCCCCGCCCACGCCTCCCACGCCCATCTCCACCATCTACGGCTTTGAGCTGGAGGAGATCTCGCCGACACCGTTGTCTTTCTCCGACGAGTCGGACATTGGTGATGAGGTGGATGACAGTCGCGACGAGAGGAGCTCGGTGAGGATGGATCAATTCGTAACTTCTCCCCCGCTGCTGAAAAACCATTTCGATGAATTGTCGCGATTTGGGCACTGGTTGTGATTTGATTGATAGAATCGATCCTGTATGGTTTTTATTTTTCACTGTGTCATTTGTATCGTTACTCACATCTATGGTATTGTGAGTGCAGTGACATTATGTACGTGTATGTTGAAATTCTTTCTCACCGTATGTAGCCAATTGTGCTAATCGGAGGTGCGGGGAGAAGCACAAAAAATTAAACACAAAAGCATTCATAGATATACTTTTTCACATTTTGGCTATTTAATGAATTGTTGTGATTTAATATAAGAATCAATACTTTTTGTCCCATTTGTCTAACCTTATTTGTATGGTTCATTTTTAGTTTGGCCACCTCTGAGTTCTAATTGGCTGACGTTCTATGCCTAGCGCTTAATTTCCGCCTGGTCTGCCCAGAAAATATTTCGGCACCTGGGACGCCACATCCAGTTTTCCTCTCACTATGGCTGTGGCTACCAATTACGAGCCACCTACTCCAGTCCAGCGACCCGAAAAGAATTCAGTGAGAAATGAACCCCTGACTTTGGTCACAATTACACTAACGATCGCCCATGCCTTCTTTAAAGTGTCTGCAACGTACGTCCGAAATCGTATCGTTGCCCTCGCACGTCGCGCCAACCAAATGAATGAAACGACACTGACTAAGCGCCGCGTCGCCGCTTTTCCCGCAGAGCTCAACGATCCTCAAGGGCGTGGAAGCGATGGTGTCGACGCTGCGCAAGGACAGCGAGCTGAGGCCCTCGAAGCCGGACGTGTTCAGCCCGGACACGCGCCTATCGTTCAGCTCCGAGAGCGGCGGCGCCCACACGCCCAGGGCCGAGCAGCAGCAGCAGCAGCAACCTCAGCAGCCGCCGCCGACGACGCCAACGACGTCGTCTTCGTCGCGGCCGAGCAGCAGGACTCAGACGCCCAAACAGGACGTTTGGCCGCAGACGCCGAAGCAGGACAGCTGCCCGGCGACGCCCAGCAAGAGCCTCGGTGGCGCCAAGCCCGACAGCCGCCCCTCCACGCCGAGCAGGCCGCCGCCCCTGCCAGCTAGGTCGGACGGCGAGGGCAGGCTGCCGTCGGAGTGCGCCACGCCCATCGTGGACGCCGAGGACAGCAGGGGGGCAGACGTGGAGATGGTCGAGGTGCCCAGCGAGGTAACGCTCCGCGACGGGAGGCGGCGACGCTCGCCTGTGGCGCGAGGGTCGGTGGGTCGTGTCGGTTTGTGCGCAGCGGTTACTGGAGCCGAGGGAGTGGCGGGATGCGGAGGGAGAGGGGACGGGAGAGGTGGTAGAGGGCGTCCAGGGGAGTAGAGTGACACGAGAGACGAAAGGGCAGAGCGAGTCAATGGTGGATCTTGGAAGATCGTGAGTGTGATCTCTAAATTTATCTGCGATTGGATTGGGAGCCAGTAGAGGGATCTGAGTGTCAGGTGCGAGTCAGGAGCCTGGCAGTGGCATTTTTTATTTTTATTTCTCATGACCATTGTTCACTTTGTAAAATGTTTGGTGTTTAATTGGCCTTGTGTTCTTGTTGATCTCCGCAGCCTCCACCTCCCAAAGAGCTGTCGGACGACGACATGGACATCTCGGACAATGAGACGGGGCAGTCCTCGTCCATCTCCGCACCCATCGAAGTGAACTCGCCCGTACCCACCTCAGTGCCCCACCCCCTGCCAACGTCCATCCCCCCCACGGGGCCGCCCCCCATCAACCTGCCCCCCCCGCCGATCCCCCCGCCCCCCCACCCGCCCCCGCCGGGATTCCCCCCCTCCATCCCGCCCCCCTTTTCCATGCCACCCCTTCCGCCCCCTCCCTGCGTTCCGCCGCCCCCTCCTCTGCCAACGCTGGTGCCGCCCCCTCTGCCGCCTCCGCCGCCGCCGCCGCCTCCTCCGCCGCCGTCCTCCGTCCTGAGGCCTCCGCTGCCGCCCCCCCCGGGGCTGCCGATGCCCCCGCTGCCCCCGCCGCTGCCCCCGCCCCACTCGGCCATGCCGCCGCTGCTGCCCCACTTCCACTACGGCATGCCCAACCAGGCGGAGCTGGTGCGGCACTGGTTCCGCAGCACCGCGCCGGGGGCGCCCATGTCCTTCCAGATGCAGACGCAGATGCTGAGCCGCATACACATGATGCAGCGCTACTCGGCCAACTCGGCGGGGATGCCGGGCCAGCCCGCGCCGGGCCAGCCCGCGCCCCACGCTCCGTACCCTTACCCGTACCCGCTTCCCAGGCCTTCTCACGCCGGCGGCGCCGGTGGTCCCGGCGGTCCCGGCGGCGTCGGCATGGGCGGCATGGGTCACTTGCAGGGGCCGCCGATGTCTGGCGGTGCCGCGCCGCCCTACCCGTCGGCGCAGCTCTACCCCAAGCTGCCGCTTCCTCTGCCACTGCCGCTGCCGCTGCCGCCGGTGACGTTCAACCCGGCGGTTCCCCCGCCAGGGTACAGGCCGCCCCCCAAGAAGAAGGACGACCCCCACCAGGCAACGATCGATGGCGTGCTGGAGGCCGTGATGACCGAGCTGAAGAACATCATGATCCGGGACGTGAGGAAGCGAATGGTGGAGGGTCTCGCCTTCAAGACCTTTGACCACTGGTGGGAAAAGCAGGAGAGGAATTTCAAGGTGAGGTGCTTGAATGTCGCTCGCCGGGATGGGGAGTTTATTTTCTTTTCAGGTTCGTCACCGTCGTCATCCTCGTCAGCTCAGTGGGCCTTACCTAGTAAAATTAAAATAGTTTAGTTTGTCTCACACGGACCACGGGGGTTACAGGTTCTCTGATTTCCTCCGACCTGAAGACGAACGCTTGTTAATTAACTTAAAATATCCTCACAGCAGTCGGTTAACTTGACAATGTGAGTTTTCACAGCCAATATGCCATTCGGTTCATAATTAAATTTTTAGGTCGCAACTTAATAATTGTAACTTGGCCAAACTCAAAACTCCGTTATGAATCGCGCGACGCATTAATTGAATTGGCCAAACCTCTTGTGGTGTAAACATAAGATTGCGAAATAAATCTTGCCCACGCAAATCAACACATTAATCCCTTATTTGTCAACCGTTCATTCAATATATTTAGCCAATTAAATACTGGACGCTCCCGTAAAGACAATGTCCAAAGCGAGTGTCGCGCCCGTGTCCCAACAGTGCTGAGATCCAACCGCTCGTTCTTTTCTCTCTCTCCTGCGTCCGCCGCGCAGACGCCCTGCAAGGAGGAGGAGGCCGGCAAGTCGGAGGAGGTCGCCAAGCCGGAGGACGCTGGCGGAAAGAGCGACGAGCCGGGCAAAGTGGCGGCGGAGCCCATCTCGGCGTTGCTGTGCGGGCCCTCGCCCTTCGAGAGCTGGGGGAAGGGCTCGGTGCTGGGCGTCGACGGCCTTGGCTTCGGCATGGGCCTGCGCGGCGCGCTGAGGTTGCCCTCCTTCAAGGTGACTCTCAGTCCCAGGTCAAAGGGATGACTCGCCCTCGTGACGTCGCTTGGAGCGGACGTTGTTGTCGGCCTCCTGTAACTTCACACTGCTGGGCGAAGGCCTCCCCCCCCACCCACCTCGCTCTCTTCCGTTACTTTCTTTCCTCAGCTGTTGCTGTACAATAGCGGCCTCCAAACTCTATCTGGTGCCGTCTCGCTCCTGTCTTCCCTACCCCCGTCTTCCTCCGCTTCTCTTCCCTTCTGCCGGTCTCCCCTCCAGCGTTAATCTTCCGCCTCTCATCAGTCGTTCTAATCACGTTGTGCTGCTCCATTTCCACAACATTTTTATTGTAACTTGACAGCAGCATCGTGAGTGACCACCAAACGGTTCCTTCCCTTCTTCCTATGTCCCCAGGTGAAGCGGAAAGAGCCCCCGGAGCCAGCTGCCGTGTCGGAGCAGAAGAGGGCGCGCCTGAGCCCCTCGTGCGAGCTGGAGGAGGAAGACGATGAAGGTTTCCATATTTTATTATACTGTATTTTAGCATCAGCGTGGCCTTAACCCGTTGCATACCGGCACATCTCCACCACTGCCAATAGCACAATGGACGACCACCTTTGTGCGTGTGCTTTTGTGTGCGTGTGTGTGCGCATGTGTGTGCGTGTGTGTGCATGTGTGCGTGCGTGCGTGCGTGTGTGTGTGCGTGCGTGTGTGTCTGCGCGCGCGTGTGTGTGCGTGAGCAGAGGAGAGGATGAGCGACGCCTCGGAGGCCGAGGGGCAGCCGGTTGGACGCGTGCGGAAGCACAGGGTGGCCCGGCCGCTGGAGCTCGACAGCGAAGGGGAGGAAGAGGAGGAGGAGAAGAAGGTGGGGATCCACCATGTCGTCGCCCCATCCAAACGGCGATCCACCCTGCGTCGCCGTCGTCACACGCGAAGGGCGCTCCACGCCGTGGAAATAGTCGATCAATCCGTCGATCATTTCTGCGATGAATGAAATTGTGTTAGCAGCATACTTTTGGAGACCGGGGGAGAGATGGAAGGATGTGGTGGAATGAGATATGAGGATAGTGCATGGCACAGAATAGAAGTTCATGGGGAAAGAACATTTTATCAGGTGACCCTATGCCGTCATCGGACTTTGGGTCAAAAAACAACAACCCTTTTCAGATGAAGCTTCACTTTACACTGATTCTATTCCGCCCTTTTCTCCCAGGAGCAAGAGATGTCAGTGGAGGAGGAGGACGAGGAAGAGGAGGATGAGGAGGAGGAGGAGGAAGAAGAAGATGATGATGTGGAAGAGACGGAAGAGGCAGCGGCAGAATTGGCGGAAGTGGTGGAAGAGGAACGCTCTGACGTGGAGAAGAAGGCGCGAGCAGTTGACGTGAAGATGGAATCGGATGGTAACGACGCCGGCTGGACCACAGACACGATTCCAACAGTCGATTCGCAAAATCTAGTTTAGACTGCGTAATGTATGCACGTTTTGAACCGGGCATGATCCTGCAAAGGTGATCGGGCATTCCTCGGGGCCGCTCGGTTCAACACAAATACAAAAAACCGCCCTTAACGCTTTTCTTTCCTATTGACTCATTCCACAGGCGCTCAGACGGCCAGCGAGGTCTCCTCAAAGTCCGGCACGGAGTCGACCTCCGCATCCGGCTCGGAGTCGCAGTCGGAGTCGCGTTCTGGCTCGGAGACGCAGTCGGAATCGGAGCCGGAGTCTGAGCTGGAGACGGCGAGTCGCGTGTCTCCATCGGACGCCCGCCCCGCGGACAAGGCCTCGTTGTCCATCTCCTCGTCCTCCTCGTCGTCGTCGTCTTCGTCGTCGTCCTCCTCCTCCTCGTCGTCCTCCTCCTCCTCGGAGTACGAGAGCAGCTCTTCGTCGTCCGAGTCGTCCGAGTCCGAGTCGGAGGAGGAGGAGGAGAGCGCGAGGCGCGAGACGAGAGCGCGGGCGAGCGCTGGTGCCGTGGCGGCGGCGCTGGCGCGCGACGACGAGGACTACACGTTCGACGCCGACGACGAGGGCGACGAGGTGCCCACGGCAGGTATGGGTTGCCCCCTCTCGCTCCGCCGTCCCCGTCTGCCCGTGAAGTGTTCACCCCCCCCCCCCACCCCCGCCGGCAGACCGGTGCTGGCCATGTCGTCGCTGGCAGTCTCGTCGGCCTGTGCGTTTGCCGTCGGTGAGATCGGCGGTCGTGCCGAGACAGCTTCGGTCATGCAGGTCAAAGTTTGATTAGGGATTTGAGATCCAAAACGTGCGCTCTGTATAATTCAATTGGCTCCATAGACTAACAAAGCGCCCATGGACTGCTGTAGAACCCTTAGATTAATATAGGACTTAACTAACATTGAAGTCATACGAACAGAACCCATAGTATAACATAGGACCCGTAGACTGATATTGAACCCATAGATAATTATCAAAACCCATAGACTTAACATCACATGCCAATACTGTTGCAGACCTGCCGGCGTTCTGCGAGCACAAGAGTGCGCCGGGTTCCCCCGTGGCGGCATCGCCGCCGCCGCCGCTTGCCGTTGCGGCCGCTCCGCCGGGCCGGCCGGTTGCACCGCTCGGCGTGGGGCCGGCCACGCCACCGGGCGCCCCGCCGCGCTCGGACGAGAGCGACCTGGAGACGGCCGAGTGCGACGACGAGGAGGAGGGGGACGTGCCTCGGACGCCCGGCAGGGACCCGCCGCTGCAGTCGACGTTCTCCGACGTCGACTTCCCCGAGTCGCGGGGGCCGCGGCTCTCCTCGTCGGATGCGGACTCCTGCGGCGGCGGCGGCGTCGTCGCGTGGAGGATTGCGGCGCAGAGGCCGCCACCGACGGCGCCGCACGGCTTTGCCGTGCCGCAGAGGGTGTCTTCGACGGCGCGGACGTCGCTGTCGGACTCTGTCACTCCCGCGTCGCTCCTGGGGTCCCTGTCGGGGTCGACGTTGCTCCCTCCGCGGTCGCCGAATCTTCACCTCAACATCCCCGTGACGCCCGGCAGGGACATGGGCTTCGTGTCGCCATTTGCCGAGGCTTTGCCGCGCAGCCCGGCCGCCAGTGACGGCGAGAGCCAGCGGCGCGTCCTCGCATCGGCCGACTGTGGGCCGCTGCCCGGCAAGGAGTTTCCTTCGTTTCAGAATTCGCGGACCTTTGTTGGCAAGGACGACGACACTGCGATGGACACCTCCTTGCCCCCGCTGGACGGCAAGGAGACGTCGAGCGGCCAGAAGAGGACCGAGAGTCTCTTCAGGAGGGGCGAGATCGAGTGCGACATCTCATCGGACGACGACGTCCCGGAGCACAACGGGGCCGTGTCGGCCATACTCTCCTTCCTGTCGGAGGACGAAGCGCTGGAGGAGAGTCGTCCCTCGCCCGAGCCGCCGGTGGACGAGAGGGATCGGTCCGAGACGAAGGACGACGTCGCTTCGCCGCAGGCCTCGTCCCCCGCCGTGACCCCCGATGACATCTGCAAGCCGAGGTCCGAGGCCAAAGTCGCCGACGTTTGCGAGGAATCGAAGAGGTCGACGTCGGACAAGATCAAGCTGCGGCCCGTGGTGATGCTACACTCGAGGGACTGGGAGAAGCTCAAGCAGTTCCGCTACGTGGACGCAGACCGGACGGAGAAGGTGGTGACACTGAAGCTCTCGGCGCAGCAGTCGGCCTTGCAGGCGGAGCTCGGCAAAAACCTGCGGTACAAGGCCGACTCCGGCACCGCCGCCGACGTCGCCGCCGAGCTGCTCGCCGAGATCACGCAGAAGGGCGCGCGGGAGTCGCGGGCCGACGGAGCGACACGGCCGTCGGAGGACGAGCGGGAGGACGGAGAGCTCGGGCGCCCGGCGGCGGAGAAGATGGAAGTGGAGGTCGTGTGCAAGCGAGAAGTGGAGGCGCCGGAGGAGACCACGGAGGAGACGGAGGAGGCGGAGGAGGAGGAACGGGAGGAGGATCGTCGCGTCGTCGGCGAGCTGCGCCTGCGAGCGGCCTCGTTCACCGAGAGCCCCAAGCCGGCAGAGACCAAGTTGAGATCGAAGCGCAGGGGAGTTGTTCCTGTGGAGACGGTGCCCGCGCCGTGCGTCACGAGCGAAGCCGCCGCCTCGCCTCCCCTCCTCCCGGGGCCCCCCTCGTCCGCCGAGAAGACGCGGTCCTCCCGGGACGGCGGGGAGCTCGTAGCCCGGGACTCAGAGTCTCGACCGATAGGGACCTCGATCGAGACCGAGTCGAGGCTCACTCCGCCGGACGAGGAGATGTCGCCGCCGCGCGACGAGGTGGAGGGCGACGCTTCGGCGGCGTCGCCTGCCGAGGAGGCGGTGCGGGATTCCAGGACTCGTGACGTGGAGGACTTGAGGCTTTCGGGCGCGGCCGAGGAAATGGTTGTTCAAGCCAAACTCGTTGAGAAGGTGCACGACCTGAAAGAGGAGCTGGTGTCGGTGGAAGAAGAGGAGTTGAAAGAAGAGGTCTTGAAGAGGAAGGTTCCAAAAGAAGAGGTGTTGAAAGACGACATGGATGTCACGAAAAATGACGACGTCATCAACAAGAAGACGGTGAAGGATGAGGTGTTGAAAGAGGAGGTAATGAGAAAGAAGCCACTGAAGCAGGAGGCCTTGAAAGACGACGTTAAAAAGAGGACAGTTCAGGAGGAGGTTTTGAAAGAGGAGGTCTTGATAAAGGCACTGAAAGATGAGGTTTTAGCAGACGACGCTGTCATAAAGAGGACGGTGAAGGAAGAGTTACCGAAAGATGACATCGTGACAAAGAAGGTGCTGAAAGAAGAGGAGTTGAAGGAGGAGGAGAGGAGTGAAGACCGGCTCTCCGAGACGATCAAATCCGAGGTCCTGCCTGAGGCCTTCCTGCCAAAACCCCTCGCTCAGGAGCCGCCCCACTCAGAAGCTCCCAAGGTGGACGTGAGAACGTCCACGCCGCAGCCGGGCGTCACGCCGATCGCCGCCGCCGCCGCCGCCGCCGTCGCCGTCCCCATCCCCGACGCGCTGACGCCGGTCGGCGTTTGCGGCGGCGGCGGCGTCAGCAGCGGCAGCGACAGGGGCGGCGTCGAGACGGCGCTGGCCGAGGGCCTCCTGGCGGAGGCGACGGCGGCCACGCGGCCCAAGATGGGTCGGAAGGGCCGGCGGCGCGGCCTGCGGCCGTCGGAGGGGCTGGCGGCGCGCATCCCCACGCCGCCGCCCTCGCCGCCCGACTTCCAGTTCCGCCCGCGCAGCCAGTTCGAGGAGATGGCGATCCTCTACGACATCTGGGACATGGGCATCGACGCGGAGGACGTGGAGTACCTGCGCACGACCTACGCGAGCCTCCTGACGCAGGACAACAGCATGGAGTGGCTCAACGACACCCACTGGGTCCCTCACCCTCATATCCTTCCCGTGATAGCGTCGCGCGCACGCACCCGCACGCGCACCCCCGCCCCCGCACGCGCACCCCCGCACGCGTACCCGCCGCGACACGCCTGCGTACAGACGGCTGAAGCAGAGGTCACTTCTTTAGCCTTGAATGTACGTAAGTGCCGCCAGCGTGCACCTATTAAGGCTGGCATGGCCAGACACCTTATGGGGGGGGGGGGGGGGTCTCTGGCCAGTTCAGGAATCGCTTGCTACTCAGGATGGCCGTGGCTGGAAATCGGATTCGGGTTATCAGGTTCACAGCACTAACCACTGTACCACCGTTCCCCACCCCCCCACCCCAATGCACGATCACAAATATAAAGATCCCCCGTATAACCTTAACAGTCTGTTGAGGCAAGTGCTGTTAGCGAGCACCTATGAAGGCCGGCACTGCACACGAGGGTGGCCAGCACCACGCCCGACGAGCTTTAGCTTCCTTGTGGCGATGTTTTACACACAGCACCAGGTCCTCATATGAGGCTGAGTCGACCTAGGGGAGGCCCAGGACCGGTTCAGATAATCGTCACTAATATTGGCCGTGAGCTAGAATCGAACTCGTGTCACCGGGCTTGTAGTGCAGCACGCTAACCGCTGCACTACTACTCACACGGGCACACGAACACAAGCACACAAATACACCAACACCACCAGATGCAAACACATGAACACATTGACGCACGGACACACAAACGTGAGTACAGCAACAACAAAACAAAGACATCAATATTGTAGAGAATGAGTACATTGTCTTCGAGCAGTATTGCACAACTAACCGAAGAGACATTTTACGAGGTCAAGGGACAAACCACAGGTGTAAAGCTTTCGTGACTTCAGGGATTCATCTTCTTGGTTCTTTCGGTAAAGTCACGTAGAAGGGAAGTAATAAAATAATAAAACATAAAAAAATAATTCTCACGACGTTTCGGCCACAACGCAAGCAGCCGTCCTCAGGTGAAGAATGAAACACCACCAAGCTTGGAGCGTCTATTTCCCCCCTCCAACCCAGCTTAAATATACGCTCCAAGCTTGGTGGTGTTTCATTCTTCACCTGAGGACGGCTGCTTGCGTTGTGGCCGAAACGTCGTGAGAATAATTTTATTATGTTTTATTATTTTATTATTTTATTACTTCCCTTCTACGTGACTTTACCGAAAGAACCAAGAAGATAAACCACAGGTGGTTATGGGTCAACGCAAACACGTGGGTACGTGGTGACCACCACGCGCGGTGACCACCATGCACGCACAATTCGCCCCGCTGCGCTCCTTGACGGCGCCGCACACACGCACATCCCGCGTGCCGAGCGTCCCGGCGGGCGCGGGCACCGCAAGAAGGTGGCGAGCGACGGGCTGCGCGAGCACGCAACGGGCTGTGCCCGCAGCGAGGGCTACTACAAGATCAGCATGAAGGAGAAGGCGCACTACCTGGCCGAGCGGCTCGTCGCGCTAGACGAGCAGCTTCCGGCCGACACGCAGGTGACCCCCGACGACCGCCCGTCCCTCGCGCGCGCTTCGCTCGTTCCGCGCGCATGGCCCGCGCTTTGCTAATGAGACCGTCCTCGTACCTTGGGTCCTCACCGGCGGGCGACGCGGTGGCCAGATGTTAACCACTTGGCCTCGTATGCAGGAGGTCGTGGGTACGATCCTGACCCTGACACCTGCTGTTTATTCGGTCTTTGCGTGTCTCTCTCACCCTTTTTTAGCGTGGATTTTTCACCGGGTCCTCCAGTTTTCCCCCCCACATTTCTAATCAACGTGCGTTTGGAGTATTTGGCTGCAATACATGTCCAGACGATAAGCCACTTCATTGAGCTATCAGTTGTGGCCAGGTCACTAGACAGCTCAGTGGGTCTTACTTGCCCATGAATGAAACTCTTACCACTTGAAAGGGCGGGGCATAGAGTTTCAACTGATTACTGCTATATGCTTCTCCCAGTGCATACACAGCCCCTAGCCTCAGTCATTCGCAAGATGGTGACCCCGCAATACAAAGGGCGTTTTGCGTTCTGCAGTTCACCAAGACTGAATTTGTAATTGCGGTGCAGCGTGCGTTTCAACGGAGTTTTGTCATTGATCCGCCAATGTCAGAGAGCATTCGTCGTTGGTACCGACAATTTGAGGCAACAGGCTGTTTATGTAAGGGGGGAAGAGCACAGGGCGACCACGCACCTCAGAGGAAAACGTGAGAAGAGAGGCGTTTGGGACGAATTCAACTATCGTCTCGATGTTGTCCGTACAGCAGGTGGAGGGCACATAGAGCATTTATAAAATGGTTAGTAAAACTTGATAACTCATTAAACCGTTTGTAATTTTTTGTGTAATTGTAACATGTTGCCATCGTGAAATATACTGCTTTGAAATAGGGTCCATCTTTTTTAAACACCCTGCATATCTTGATTTGAAGCTTTCGTGACTGCAGGAATCCATACTCTTTGGTTCTTTCGGTAAAGTCACATAGGTAAAAAATAATGAAATTAAATAATAATAAATGAAAATAAATCAATTAAATCAAAAAAGGGCACAGCAAAATAATTGTAGCGACAGTTATTTTGCTGTGCCCTTTTTTACAGGTGGGAAAGTATGGTCTGCTGCTGAGGCAGACGGACGCTTCTGTTGCGCCCGAAACGTCCTGATTTATTTTCTTTTATACCTACGTGACTTTTCCGAAAGAATCAAAGAGTATGGACCCTGTATATAGTTGATAGGTTCACTCTGCTCGTTCCGCATGCAGGGCCACGCTTTGCCACTGAGACCGTCCTGGTCCCGTGGGCCCTCAACAGTGGATTAACAAACTTGCGAGCCGGCCTGACCCCGACGTCATTTTGTTGCGGTTCCATCCTGACCCTGGTGAGATGTTGTTGTGCTTCCGGCCTCATCCTGGCGTCGTTCTGTCGGTCGTCTCGCTCGCAGGGCATGAGCATCCCGGCCCAGCCGTCTCTGTCGACGCGCGCCGGCTCGGAGCGGCGCTCGGAGCAGAGGAGGCTGTTGGCGTCGTTCGGCAGTGGGGGTCCGGCTGACAGCGACCTCTTCAAGTTCAACCAGCTCAAGGTGCGCACCGCTCACGGTTACAGGACGACGCCTGTCCGGGCGCGTGTGTCCGTGCGCGTGTGTCCGTGAGCACGCTGCGCTACGAACCCGGCAACCCGAGTTCGGATTCCCGCTCACGGCCAATTACGATGGCAGAGATTACCTGAACTAATCCTGGGCCTCCCCTAGGTAGACTCGGCTTGAAATGAGGGGGCGATGCGTAAACATCACATCATCACATCATCACTGGAGAGACGAAGGGGATGATCAGGCATGGTGCTGGCCACCCCATCCCTCGTGTGCCATGCAAGCCTTTATCGGTGCTCTCTAACAGCACTTGCTGCTCCAACAGTCTCTTAAAGGCTGTACGGGAGATCTTTACCTTTGCTTGTGTACGCATGTTCCTGTACGCATATGTGTGGTAATATGTATATGGCTGACTTAGGCCTACTTGCAGGCCATTCCTGCATACACCTCGTGCCGCACAGAGACGGCTGTCACTCAAGTTCAAGTTTATTTATTAAGTATAGCCCTGTGATCCATTCGGCTCTTGATTCGGGTGCAACTGCAACAAAAAAACATGAACAAGAAAACATCTTAAAGTGAATATGTGACTAAGTGCAAACAGAAAATCCACTGAGGGGGGTCTCCTTGGCTAGACCGTAGCAAGCAGTCGGAATGGCTGAGATGAGATGTTAGGCGCTCATGAGACACAGAGGAATTTAAGCAAGGTCTCCGTATGACCCTTTGTGTGTGTGTGTGCGTGCGCTCTCACGTCTGTGTCTCCAGTTCCGCAAGAAGAAGCTCAAGTTCACCAAGAGCGACATCCACGACTGGGGCCTCTTCGCCTTGGAGCCGATCGCGGCGGACGAGATGGTGATCGAATACGTCGGCGAGGGCATCCGGCAGGTGGGTTAAAACCCCCCCCCCCCCCCCCCCCCCCCCACCTCCCCCCACCACCCCAACTCAGCCTCGGACGCTCTCGCTCGGAACTCGGTCTGATTCCAGGGACCACGGAAGCGTGCCGGTTAGCTTTGCCGCAGGGACCGAGGGAATTCATCGGCGTAGATTGTCGGGGCAGCCTTGGATACCGCGTTGCCACGGGACGGCAGACTCGGATTTGGCCTGGGTTGCTCAAATTGCGTGCCGAACTCGTGTTGGACGGACAGGTTGATTTGATTGAAGGAAAAGTAGTGGGTTTTTTTTCTTCTTCCGTGATGTGCGTGCCAAGTTACCAGAGTTGGGGCTGCCCTTTCCCAGCATTAGTTTGCTAGAAATGCTTGCGAGTCAGTGGACAAGCAACTGAAGGTGCTGCAGGCGCCGTAATTGTGAGAACAAAAAAATAACTTGAATTCATCGAATAGCTAAGCGGAGGCCGAACTGAGACGTGTCGAGTAGCGGTCGATGGATCGTGCGCACGCACGGTCGTGGACGCGCGAGTAAAGGGAGCGTCTTGAGTCACACATCCCATCCACAAGCAAGCAGCGGCCGCGTGGATGTACCGTACCGTACGTTGAACTTCTTTCGCACCGCACGTAGCCAACCGTGATTATCGGAGGTGTGCGGCGGAGGGCGGAAGGACACCAAATTAAACACGTAAAGCGGTTCTAAAGAAAACGAGTGGTTGTGCGGCGTGAGAAAACGCTTGCGCGTTTGGCCGGGCCACGCCATCGCGTATTCACCTCCGGGGGACAGGCGTACGTCAGGGGACGGTGGGGGGGGGGGTGCGGCAGGGGGCGGCAGGGGGCGACGTTCCTCGATGGGTGACGGTTTGGTAGGAGGGTGGGATGGGCGGGGGAGGAGGAAGTCCTCCTTCCATGCGGCTGATGTAGATGCAGAGCAACAACTACAATTTCACATTCGGGTGGTCGTCTCCTTCGTATTTGTGGTGGGTGGTGGTGGTGGTGGTGGTGGGGGAGGGCGGGTCCTGATCGTGTGCCACGTGGCGCCGCAGGTCATCGCGGACATGCGCGAGCGGCACTACGAGAAGGAGGGCATCGGCAGCAGCTACATGTTCCGCGTGGATCACGACCACATCATCGACGCGACCAAGTGCGGCAACCTGGCGCGGTTCATCAACCACAGCTGCAACGTGAGTGGCGGCGTTCACCCGCCCTCCCCTCCCCTCGCGATCTCACGAAGGAGGTTTCCGTTGTTCGTGCTCTTCCAGGCGAGGAGCGGAGAACGTTGTGAACCCTCTTTCTTTTGGAATCTAGGCCTATGGAAGTTTGCGTCTGCAGATTTCATGGGGTGCTGAATACAAATATAAATGTATTTAATTTGACTTGAAAATAACATTCGGTCATTTGGGCTGCCAAAAATATGTATCAAAACTTTATGTTCTTGGTTTTTTCGGTAAAGTCACGCAGAAGGGAAACAACAAAACAATATAAATACAAAACAATAAAAATTATCACGACGTTTCGACTGCAACACAAGCAATCATCATCAGGTGTGAAATCCACAGAAGTAAAATTTCAAAAACTTTGTTTTATATTTTTTTGTATCATTTTTTATGATAGGCCTACAAATGTTTAGATATGGAGGTTTTGAAGGGTGCAGCTTCTTGATTTTTAGACACTTGTGCCTGATCCGTTGGCCTCAGTGTAATTTTTGCATCTAATTGGCATGCGGTTTAAATATCCGTTTCACACGTGATTGTAAGCAAGGCTAGTGTTGCGTAATAATTGGTTTCATCGCAGGCTTTCTAATCAACCCCCCTATTAACTATCCACGTCACGTATCAAAGCCTTTGTTGGTTGATTCGTCTGACGCGACGGTCACGGCGTGCCGAGTGACGGTGGCGCTCTCACTCGTGCGCGCAAAACCCAGAGCCCGCGGCGTCGCGTGCGCTGGCTGGCAGTGACAACCGCCGCCGCTCACCTCCCGTTCGCTTTGTTTTCCCCATCTTCAGCCCAACTGCTACGCCAAGATCATCACCGTGGACTCGCACAAGAAGATCGTCATCTACTCCAAGCAGGCCATCGCCGTCAACGAGGAGATCACCTACGACTACAAATTCCCGATCGAGGACGAGAAGATCCCCTGTCTCTGCGGTGCCGAAAACTGCCGGGGAACCCTGAACTAGCGACGCCGGCACATCATCCGTTCGCCTGCTCGCTCGCTCACCCGACCAGCTCGGCCGATCTCACCTCCTCGAATGGGGCAGGGCGAGCGGGCGAGCTAAGTTCCCTGGGTCGGTCAGGCAAAGAGGACAGGAGCTGCGCGTGTGGGTCGATGGTCAGCACGGGCAACTGGCGCGTCGCGTCAAAGGCCGTGAAGGACCAGAGCAATTCTAGGGCAATGGTCACCGGCAATCTGCTCCAGCAAACGCATTCACGGTGGCAACTTGGTTCGCCATTTGGTATGGAGGCATAGAGTTCCCCCCTAGCCAATGAAAACAAGAGTTTTTCTTGAAAGTAGCAAAACATACCAACACAGAACAGTAAAATCGACATGTGCAATAACATACCAAGAAAACAGTAAATCTATGATTAAAAAGTGCGTTTGATGAAGAGTGATTGCTTTTCAGAGCACATCACCTCGGGTAACCATATAATGCCACGTGACGCCTGTCTTGTGATCCGATTGGCAGCCGCCCATGGGCAGAGCAGCGGTCAGATTTGTCCAGATTTTGGACAACTGCATTGTTGACGATAGAAAGTCATTTAGCAACTTCACTGCCAGCGACGATTCCCACCGATGATCGCCCTAAAATGAGCGTGGGGGCGCCACGGCCTTTGACGGCGACGCGAATGGCCCGACCGGTCTGAACGGCGACGAGGACGACGACGACGACGTGGAACCGGCACCGCCGAGAGGAGGCCGATTGTTTATTTTCACATTGCTGCTACTGGTGAACTTTTTGAAATGCGTGCAAAAGCAAAAAAAAATGTAAATAGTATATTTTTGTGACGGGAGAAGCACTCGCAAAGGAGGGAGATGGAACTCTTTTGATTGCTCAATGCTGGCGAGGAGGAGGACGACATGCCAGCGTTTCATTATGCGCACACGTTTTTACACGCCCAATCCCCCGTCCCGTTCTGCGTTTTCCGCGGAGCTCTCGTCGTTATTCGCGCCCGGTTCGAGGTGCTCGTTCACGTGTTTTTTTTTCCCCGGGTTGACTTGACATGGGGGGGGTCACGGGGTGCCAGGGGATGGGGGTGGGGTGACAGCGCCGCTACACCACCCCCCCCCCCCATCCCTCCGAGTACCCTCAACCTGTTCCACGGTTTACAGCGGCGAACAGCGAGCACGGTTTTCTTCCGGGAAGATCGCAAAACTGGGAAAACCGTTTTTTTGGAGAAAAAGTTTGTTGCTTGAATATTTAGTTTTCGTTTTTGCGAGTTTGACTTTGCGGATGTGACACACGTGTCCCCGTCGCCACCGAGAATCGGTCCCTTCCTTACCGGCGCGGCGCAGGGACTTGCCGTTCCGGCTGGCTCGGACGCCCGGGCGTTCTTCGTGTGCGAGATTGTGGTTTTATGGTTTTGTTGTTGCGAGTGACTGCGTTAGGGGTTTTGTTGAGGGGAGCTATGATGACGATGTTTTCTAAGTCACTTTCATTTGGGGTGGGTGGGGGGGGATGTTTGCGTTTCTTGTATTTTAATCGCTTTGGGGCTGTACATAAGACACCCGGGGGCCCAAGTCCACCGTGTGCATAGCGCGGCGTGGGCTCCCACCGGAGCTTCTGGCTCTTTCTCCGTGCACTCTTTGTAATTCTGTCCTGTATATAGTTTTGTAATTGAGCGCTGGCGAATGGAAAAACGTGAGTACTGTTAAATGGGGCGTTTGTGATTTTTCTTTTTTTACTTTGACGTTAGCCGAATTTTTGGTTTGGCGGTGACGTGGGGAGCGCGCTCGGGTTCTCTAGGAGCCGCGCGTTGTTGTCGTTGGGGTGATACGGGAGTGAAGTTTGCTTCGCCGGGCGAAGTCACTTGTGTGCGGGCATGGTTGCTGGTCGCCGGCACAGGTAAGATGGTGTGTGGCCCGGCGTGACGCCATCGGGATCGTAGAAGTGCTCGCACCGCACGCTCGGACCTGGATTTGACACCGGAGTCGATCGTCGGGATTTCAAATGTTTACCACGTATCAAGCTCAGGAGCGGGAAAGCAGGAGCAACGTTTTCTCTGAACACTGTGCCCATGGTGCACCGCGGGTAATTTTAGGATGGTCGCCGTCTGCGAATGAATGGTTTGCTGGAAAGGCTTGATCACCCCACATATTCATATAACCTACGCTAAACTTCTTTTTGAACAGGTTACATGCCATTTTCATAGTTTTTATTGTGTCGTGTACGCACACATGGTCGCACAATGACCGGAATCACATTTCTCATCCGCTTAATTAACTGACTGTTAACAAAAGCCTCCCACTGCTTTCTGGACAGATCTTGTGGGTTGTCGAGTTTTTTCAGCACATCCCTCGATTTATAATGATATCAATGTGGCTGTCCAGACCCAGACAAGTGTCATCGCTGCTTCCCTTCGAGGGCAACTGTGATGGCAACGTCCCATTGGTCACCGGCAAGAGGTAAAAATGACGATCCGAGGTTGTTGTGCTCTCAAATCGAATACATTCTTTCTAAAAAGTTGTTTTAATTGGCCGGAAAGAAACGTATGCGTTAACAAATGCTTCACCGATGGCAAATTGCCCGAGTTTTATCCTGGAGTTTAGAAATCTGCAGCGCTGGCCCATCGTCCTTCACGCGCGCGGTGACCGTTGTCGAATTGGCTGTTGTAGAAATATCGGTCCGAGTCTTTTGGCGTTGCCGGCGATCGGCGGTTCGAACTGTGAAGTTTCTCAGGGGGTTGTGTGCCCGCGTGCGAGGAGCGATCGGTCCCTCGGAGGTGTTGGTGGAGCGGTGTCGCGACACGGAGGGAATGTTGCCGTTCGGCACGACGAGCAGTTCGGTTGGGATGAGAGCGGTGTTTAGTCGGTCTCCACGTCAGGTCTGTTTCGAGTCTTGTCTTGGCGGCAACCTGTGGAATTTTAGTCTGGATTTTATTTTGTCAGCATTTCTTGGTGACGAGATGCAATCCGCCGACGCATTTTTGTTTTTAACTCCACGCGTATCGTCTTCGACTCGACTAAGACTAGAATCATTCACACACCGATCAAACGAACACTTGGACGAGAGCGAGCGAGTGCTGTTAAGTTTGTTTTTTGTGTTTGTGAACGCGTCTGGATAAGAACGCGTGTGCATCCATCACTCGGTCTGGAGGAGAGGTGATTCTAACCCGCAGGGATCGACGACCAAAATAACGAAATCATTTTTTTGACTTCCGAATTCAGTAGAAAACAAACCCCCCCCATCCCTCAATATATCAAGAGCCACAATGCACGTGATGAAAATACGTGACGGGAGGCCCTTAATAAATAATGCCACGAAGCAAGTTCCTTTTTAGAGCCGCAAGGTTTTGTGACTCCTGTTCCAACTCGTACCTTGGGTTTTAAATTTTTTTCTGTCTCGAAATGTGTCCGCAGCTGAAATTCGTTTTCTGCAACCATTGTTTTGTTTGCCCTAAACCCAGCCTCAACTCTTTTTTTTAAACGATTGTTTTTCTTTATATATTGTGCCTGTTTTGGTGCTAGACAAATTTAAAGCGCGTGAATATTTATTCTTTTTTTTTCCCGAACAGTCGTGGCTGTAATGTACAGAGTTGTATATATCTTGTAAGTTAAAATTTAACCCCTTCTCTGCCAGGACTGCGCCTGGGAGATGGATGCCGAGCGGTGATTTTGGTTCATTGTTAAGCACTCTTACGCTGTGTACATAATGTTTATAGCCGGACGAATCTACCCAGCCCTACATTGTCTAACTGTACCACAGTATGTTTTATAATATAAAGAATTAAAGCCTTCAAAGGTCTTTTTTTTAAAATATGTAACAAAGATACCTGCTGTGTTGGTGTGTATCAGTCATTTTGGCAGTGGCCGTATATTCATGATAATTGCTAAAGAAGCAGAGCTCTGTCGTGGAGCCAGAGCTCTGTCGTGGAGCCAGAGCTCTGTCGTGGAGCCACAAACGTCTCATGGAGCTGAGTCTGTCATATGCCAGAGCTCTCTTGCGGAGCTCTGTCATGGAGCCAGAGCTTCTTCGTGGAGCCAGAGCTCTGTCTTTGAGCCACAAACGTCTCATGGAGCTGAGTGTCATCCCAGAGGTCCCTTGCGGAGCTCTGTCATGGAGCCAGAACTCTGTCGTGGAGCCAGAGCTCTGTCGTGGAGCCATAGCTCTGTCGTGGAGCCATAGCTCCCTCGTGGGGCCATAAAGGTCTCATGGAGCTGAGTCTGTCATATGCCAGAGCTCTCTTGCGGAGCTCTGTCGTGGAGCCATAGCTCTGTCGTGGAGCCATAGCTCCCTCGTGGAGCCATAAAGGTCTCATGGAGCTGAGTCTGTCATATGCCAGAGCTCTCTTGCGGAGCTCTGTCATGGAGCCAGAGCTCTGTCGTGGAGCCACAAACGTCTCATGGAGCTGAGTCTGTCATATGCCAGAGCTCTCTTGCGGAGCTCTGTCATGGAGCCAGAGCTCCCTCGTGGAGCCACAGAATCTCACGGAGCTGAGTCTCCCCTCTGAGCTGGAGCTTTGTCGTGGACCCGGGCTGTCGCACGATTGGGACGTGAAGCTGAGTGGACTTGCCGATGACCGGTACCAGCGGTGTCAAGATCGGCCTCTGCGGAGGACGCTCGTGGAGGACGCTGCTACTGGGCAGACGGAGGGCAGAGGATCGACGCCCACAACAACGAGCGGAGCGCTGGGCGGATAAAATTGGCACAGATTGGAATACAGCTGGCGCATCTGCCACTCATCTCGGTCGACCCACGGCGCCTGGTTCTGTCCCGTGACTTCCTGCCAGCGAGCCATCGACTCTTCCGCGTGGCCTCGGAGTGCCGTGGCACTCAGCACAAGCGCCGTGGGAACATCACCGCCACATAGTGGCGAATGGCGGGTTATTGTGTGCGCGTAATAATATCGATATGTTATACAGAACACGTGGCCTCTAATACGCAACGCGCATGTACCGGAACTCGCATTACCAGCAAGTTGAGCTCTCGGCTCATCGAGTGAATTATTGTACATTCAGTACGTACGCATGGAGGGGGGCGGGGGGGTAACACAAATGCGCAGAGGTGGGACAAAGTCATTGTTATGCAAGTCCAAGTCGAGTCTGAAGTCATCAAATTCATGACTCGAGTCTGACTCGAGTCCAAGTCACATGACTCGAGTCCACACCTCAGAGGTAGGACAAAGTCATTGTTATGCAAGTCCAAGTCGAGTCTGAAGTCATCAAATTCATGACTCGAGTCTGACTCGAGTCCAAGTCACATGACTCGAGTCCACACCTCAGCAAATGCGTACGCTTGCGTATGGGGGGGGGGGGTGTCTACTGACAATGTACGCATACGAAACGGGGGGGGGGGGCGGTGAAAGCTCGATAATAATTTGTCGACATTGGCCTTCAAATGAGTTAGATAGTCCGGCGGTGGACTATCTGTTTGCTAAAACGCGTTAATATTATTAATCATTGATCGTTTCTGCGTGGATTAAATATCAGTCGTTCTATAGGATTCGGGGGGGGGGGGGGGGTGTAAAAAGTCCGCGTGCGTACAGGGAGGGGTACATTTTTAACAGATTTTTGCGTACCTACTAAATGGATGGCCCCTTTTCAGCCCTACTGCTCTCAATGGGTCCCAGGCTCTTTGATGGATCGCACACAAAATCCCAAACCTGCTGGCAGTAGAGGAAGTGGGATCGTGACCCCCCCCCCACTCCCGCTGAGCAATGTTTGGGTGAATGTTTCCCCAGGGTTCTCGGTTATCCTCCAAACACCAAGCCAATGAATGAACATGGAATTGGTCAAACATTTCCAAAGTGGCGGGGGGCCCTTCCGGGCGGACACGCGTTGGCATTGTATCTTGAAAATTGGCATCATATCTTCATTGGGACCTCTATTGCCAGTATGAAGAAAACAAGAATAAGTTTGACCCTTTAGCAGTAAAACGGGTGTTAAGATGTTTAAACACCAAATAGAAACATTTCGCAAGGAATCAACTACTGCATTAACCGCACACTACTTGTGGTGAACATGTAAACAAACATGTTCTCTTCTTGGTTCTTTCGGTAAAGTCACGTAGAAGGGAAATAATAAAATAATAAAAATTAAACATAATAAAATATAATTCTCACGACGTTTCGGCCACAACGCAAGCAGCCGTCCTCAGGTGAAGAACAGGTCTGTCGGAAAGACATTCAGACCTGAGGACGGCTGCTTGCGTTGTGGCCGAAACGTCGTGAGAATTATTTTATTATGTTTAATTTTTATTATTTTATTATTTCCCTTCTACGTGACTTTACCTAAAGAACCAAGAAGATGAATCCCTGCAGTCACGAAAGTTTTAAATCGAAATTTAAACATGCTCTCATCATTTCTAGATTTGAAGCTTTCGTGACTGCAAGGATTCATACTCTCGGTTTTTTCGGTAAAGTCACGTAGGTAAAAAAATAATAAATGAAAATAAATCAATTAAATCAAAAAAGGGCACAGCAAAATAACTGTAGTGACAGTTATTTTGCTGTGCCATTTTTTACACCTGATGAAGGAAGCTTGTGTTGCCTCCGAAACGTCGTGATTTAATTGATTTATTTTTATTGATTATTATTTTATTTTTTACCTACATGCTTTACCGAAAAAACCTAAGAGTAATGCTCTCATCGTGTATGATGCGTTGCCTTTGAAACGGATTGGCCGACACGAGAGACTGCAGCCTTCTTTAGGGCCTGGTCTCACTGCCAGTGTAAGGGGCCGTCCATAAATGACGTCACGCACCTGGGGGGGGGGGGTGAGAAATGTGACGTCACATTAAAATCCGCAACTTTAAATAAATATAGACAACACGTTCTACTTAATTAAATATACTTTTTAATAAGTGTTTTCTCTTACAACATCAGAGTGCAGCGCCACATTAAATACGCGCTACAATGACAATAGTTTAAAGCGATTTAAAGCATGTGTGTTTTTTTTGGGGGGGGGGGGGGGGCAGAGCTTTGTGACGTCATATTTGAGGGGGGGGGGTCTGACTTTTTGTGACGTCGTGTGACGAAGAGGGGGGGGGGGGTCAAAAATTGTCCAAAATCGCGTGACGTCATTTATGGACGGCCCCTTAGATCAGAGAACGCCAAAAGGCGAACAGGACAAAGACAATGGGGCCACGTATCAGACCATCATCATTCTCATCATCATCATCGTCGTCGTCGCAACAATGTTCCAAGTCAATCGTTATCCAACACGTGAACACTTTGCGAAACACTTCTCTTGAGTAATTGACGGCATGATGGCGAAACTAGTCCGGAGTTGTTTTTTAAAATCCTTTATATTAAGTTCACTTGCTTGCTTGCGTGCTTGCGTGCTGGCTGGCTAGCTTGCTTACGACCGTGCAAATCTTTCGGTCGTTTTTTAACCCACTTCCCGTCATCCAATCGAGCTGACATTTTCCACACAGACTCGTTGTGTGTGACAATTTATTTTCGTGAAAAAAATTCAAAAATTTTACACTGTTTAGGGAAAAAAAATATTTAATTACCAATTGCTTAATGGTGGCAGACAATCATCTGACCCATAGGTGGCAGCCATCTCAAGCCAGAGGACGAGTGGACTCTAGCCGCCACGCATATAAAGGATTTATAGTGAAAAACTTTGTTTTTACGGGTTAATTTTTATTCCCTTAAAACAAATAATGCTGAATCTTGGGGCTGGAAAGCCAAGAGGCTCACGGACTAAACACGTGCACGTGCAGATACACAATGGACTTTTATTATTGTTCACTCCCAAGGGCATTACTGATGGTAAAGTCGCAATGATTTTGAAGATTTGAGCTCGGCTCCACGGGGTTGAGGTAACTGCAGTGGGAGGCGACGTTGAAGTCGATCCTGTGTTTCTGTGGGAGAGTGTTTCTGTGGGAGAGTGTTTCAAGGGAGAGTGTTTCAAGGGAGAGTGTTTCAAGGGAGAGTGTTTCTGTGGGAGAGTGTTTCTGTTGGAGAGTGTTTCTGTGGGAGAGTGTTTCTGTGGGAGAGTGTTTCTGTGGGAGAGTGTTTCTGTGGGAGAGTGTTTCTGTTGCAGAGTGTTTCTGTTGGAGGGTGTTTCTGTGGGAGAGTGTTTCTGTGGGAGAGTGTTTCTGTGGGAGAGTGTTTCTGTTGCAGAGTGTTTCTGTGGGAGAGTGTTTCTGTTGCAGAGTGTTTCTGTGGGAGAGTGTTTCTGTGGGAGAGTGTTTCTGTGGGAGAGTGTTTCTGAGGGAGAGTGTTTCTGTTGGAGAGTGTTTCTGTTGGAGAGTGTTTCAAGGGATCAGAGGGGAGGGAGGGGGGAGCGTGGCTCGCGGTTGTACCGCTGACCTCAAGTGACCCAGGTTCGCCCCCGGGTCTCTTGCCACGTGGCGACCACCCGAGTCTCCATGGCGACACGAGGTCAACAACTTCTCTGTGGTCGAGTGGGGAGTGCGCGGGGCTGCGAGTCGCGAGCTCGCGGGTTCAAATCCCCCCCCACGGCTCGATCGTTTAATATTTTTTAACGTCATTTTACTTACAACGATCAAACGCAAAACAATCATGGCCAAGAAATCGTGTTTCTCTCTCTCTCTTCTCTACAGCTTTTATTTTGTACGACAAATACATACGTGGAATTGTCACCAGGGAGATCTTGAAGGGACAAAGGCGGTCTAGACCTGCACATTTTTCTTCAGTTTTCAAATCTTCGCCACCAGGGGGCGCTGCCCTAGCGGCAAACTGCCACGGGGCGCTGTTCGTTGAAACATTTTCCATCAAACTCTCGTTTTCGTGCAAAACAACGACTTTACATCGGTTTCTTCAACAATTTCAAGCCGTGAGCGGTGGTTTGATGCAAAATTGCGGCGAAATGCAGCAAACAGCGCGCGCGAACGTGCCGTGAAACGGTGAAATCGCCAAATGCTCTGGCAGATGGCATTGAGATTTGGAGCAAATCCACTTAAAACCAGCATCCCAAGCAAGCCAACCAGCCGCTCCGCAATTCATCAACGCAACGTTGAAAGCCTCTCCAGAGCGAAATGTGAGGTCTTGTCAAAAATAACTAAATAACACAGAAGATCGATGTTCTTGCCGTCCTAAAAAAACCACGCACCTCAACCCAACCCCATGCCGGACGAAGATGCCACCGATGCCGCGTGGGAAGCCTGACGATGCCACGCGCAGCGCACGGCGCGTTTACGTCGTTTATTGCGTTTAAGTCGTTTATTGTGAAAATTCGGTCACAGTTCCTATGACCTGCACTGTTTCATTGCTTTCATGGCTTTATTTAGGTGATTTTCGATCAGTTTTTTGGTTTAGCCACGTTTGTTTGTTGTAGTACAGAGTTAGACTGATGGCCTTAATCTAAGACTAAGTTGTCTTGTGGTTGTTGTTGTTTGACTTGCATCCCACTGGGATTTTTGCACATTTCTGTCTGCGGTGCTTTTTCTGCAATATTTTACTGTCTTTTCTTGGATTTTCTGTTTTGCACTCAGTCACATAGTCACTTTAAGATGTTTTTGTTCATGTTTTTTGTTTGTTGCGGTTGCACCCGATTCAAGAGCCGAATGGCTCACAGGGCTCTACCTAATCAATTAAACTTGAACGGCGTGGCCAGCACGCGCGCCCTGCCCGACCTCACGACCCGAGCTGAATGGAATCCCGGTAAATCTCGCCGCTTTCACCGTCACCAACGAGAGTGGGCAAGCCGGCCATGGTGATCGTGCACAAGAACTCCGGCGAGGGTCACGGCCACCAAACGACCCCCACCAACCGCTCACCACCCACAGCCATCTCCCAGCGTGCACCCCGCAGAACCGAACCCCGTGTGGGTCTCCGTGTAAAGTCGTAGTGCCTCTGTGAGTCTATGGGTCCGTGTGTGAGGCTGTGGGTCTCTATGTGTGAGTCTATGTGTAAGTCTATGGGTCTAGATGTGTGCGCCTACGGGTCTAGGTGTGTGCGTCTACGGGTCTGTGTGTGAGTCTATGGGTCTGTGTGTGAGTCTATGGGTCTGTGTGTGAGTCTATGGGTCTGTGTGTGAGTCTATGGGTCTGTGTGTGAGTCTACGGGTCTCTGTGTGAGTCTATGGGTCTGTGTGTGAGTCTATGGGTCTGTGTGAGTCTGTGGGTCTGTGTGTGAGTCTACGGGTCTCTGTGTGAGTCTATGGGTCCGTATGTGAGTCTATGGGTCTGTGTGTGAGTCTATGGGTCTATCTGTGAGTCTATGGGTCTGTGTGTGAGTCTGTGGGTCTGTCTGTGAGTCTACGGGTCTCTGTGTGTGAGTCTATGGTCTGTGTGTGAGTCTATGGGTCTTAGTGTGAGTCTATGGATCTGTGTGTGAGTCTGTGGGTCTGTCTGTGAGTCTACGGGTCTCTGTGTGTGAGTCTATGGGTCTGTGTGTGAGTCTACGGGTCTCTGTGTGAGTCTACGGGTCTTAGTGTCAGTCTGTGGGTCTGTCTGTGAGTGTGTGGGTCTGTGTGTGAGTCTACGGGTCTTAGTGTGAGTCTATGGGTCTCTGTGTGAGTCTATGGGTCTGTGTGTGAGTCTACGGGTCTGTGTGTGAGTCTACGGGTCTGTGTGTGAGTCTGTGGGTCTGTGTGTGCGTCTATGGGTCTGTGTGTGAGTCTATGGGTCTGTGTGTGAGTCTACGGGTCTCTGTGTGAGTCTACGGGTCTTTAGTGTGAGTCTGTGAGTCTGTGTGTGCGTCTATGGGTCTGTGTGTGAGTCTACGGGTCTTAGTGTGAGTCGATGGGTCTGTGCGAATCAATGTCGCCATGAAGTGTTTTTAGATTTTCTGGTTTATCCAGGATGTTTCTGTTGCGCGTCGTCGCTTTAAGATGTTCTCTGTTCATATTTTGTTTGTTGCGGTTGCACCCGACTCAAGAGCCGCATGGCTCACAGGGCTATATACCTAATCGATGAAACTTGAAACCAGGCGGATGTTCGCGCGGCTCCCCCCTCGCGGCACGGGAGACGCAGAGCCCGGTTGGATCCCACTACCCGGCGCACGCAGCGCGAGCCACCACACTCGCACGAGCTGTCACCTGACCTCCCGGCAGTGCCGGATTAAGCTAGTGCGGGGTCTGTAGCAGATCCTATAAAGGGGCCCTAAATATGAAAGAAAGACACTTAAATATGAAAACACAATTTTTTTTACTTGCACAGTAAAGTAATTGTTTTTTTTTTCATTTGCTATACAGACAGATAATACGACAAATCGCTAACCTTAAACACCCAGTAGTTCGTAAAAGTTGAAGGCGGTATAGTACTATAGCAATAGAGCAAGTGCAGAATCACTGAACCGGAATTGGTAGCTTGAAAGCATTTAGCGCGGGGCCCTTGAAAGTGCGGGGCCCGTAGCTACATATGTAGCTTCATAAGTAGCTACTTATGTAGCTACATATGTAGCTACTTTTGCTACGAGGATAACACTGGTCAACACAGTTTTTCTGGCATAAGGTATTCCAACAGTTTTAAGGTAATTTTGGGGTGCTGATTCCAAATCTGGCATCAGTTTTTGTCTATCACATCAGGTTTTTGAGATATAAAATAATGCATTTTAAATTTTAAGCTGCAGAAGAAAAATATTAAATAAATGTGGATATCTACATTAAATTATATTATAAACACACTATCCTAAAAATACAGCACCATATTTTAACACTAAAGCAGTCACTGACTCGCAACAACTTGCAATCATAGGTGACAGAGTTAATTTCGGGTAAAATCAATGAAAATGGGGTATGCCGATAGCATAAAAATGAGACGTGATAGAGCAAATCTGAGATCAGATTTGGAATCAGCACCCTGAAATTAGTCTAGAACAGCTGCAAAAGTCCAGGCCAGAAAAAGTTTTTTTTGTTGACCAGTGTAAGTCTGTGGGTCTGTGTGTGAGTCTACGGGTCTCTGTGTTCTGTGTTCACCCGAGTCACGAAGGGATTTCGCCGCTTCTCATCCTGGAGTTGAACCGATACGTTCCGTGGGTGAGATCGACTCAGTTCCACCACGTGACGTCGTCACCTGATCCGACAGCTCACCTGGCTGGTAATGCGAGTTCCGATACATATGTTGTGTGCTCGGGGGCCACGTGTGTATGTAGATCGGTATTATTACACAACACACACAACACCCCGCCATTCGTCACTAAGTGAAGGTGATGTCCCCACGGCGCTTGTGCCAAGGCACGTGCACCACGCGAAGAGTGGATGGCTGCAGGAAGTCACGGCACAGAACCAGGCGCCGTGGGTTAGAGGTCGACCGAAATTCGGTTTCGGCGCCGAAAGTTGACAAATTGCCTCTTTCGGCAGACTTTCGGTTACGGCCGAAAGTGAATTTTAAACTTTCGGTCTGGTTTCGTTTTCGGCCGAAACCAGAAATTCAGTTTCGGTCGGCTTCTACCGTGGGTCGACTGACTGAGTGGACTGGCAGATGCGTCAGCTGGATTCCAATCTGTGCCAACTTGCGCGATTTTATCCGCCCGGCGCTCCTCCGCTCGTTGTTGTGGGCGTCGCTCCTACGCCCTCCAACTGCCCAGTAGCAGCGTCCTCCACGAGCCTCCTCCACAGAGGCCGATCTTGACATCGGCAAGTCCACTCAGCTCCACATTCTCCTGTACCACATCACTCCATCTCTTCTCTAGCCCGTGCAGCGCCCGTTTAGCCCCCACGCGTCACACCTATAGAGACGTGTGTGTACGTGTGTGTGTGAACGTGTGTGTGTGTGTACGTGTGTGTGTAGATATCTTAATTACACAACAAACCTGCATAAGCGCGTGTATGTCAAACAGATGCACCTGTAAATGTGTAAAGACAAATATCCCCCGTATAGCCATGATAAGATTCGTGGCAAGTGCTGTTAGCGAGCACCTATGAAGGCCGGAGTGGCACGCGAGGAATGGGTGGCCAGTACCACGCCCGACCGCCTTTGTCTCCCTAGTGGCGATGACAGACATCGCACCAGGTACTCATTCGAGGCTGAGTCGACCTAGGGGAGGCCCAGGACCGGTTCGGATTATCGCTTGGGTTCGTAGCACAGCGCGCACCAATCACTGTGCCACCGCTCCCAACTAACACACACAACACACACAACACACATACACAACACACACACAACACACACAACACACACATACCACACAATACACACACAACACACAACTCACACACACCAGCGCGCACGCACAGACGATGAAATGCCCCACCCAGAACGTTGCATCATCAGCAGCAGCACAATTAAAACTGGAACAAAAATTAACAAAATTTGAAATGATTTTTGCCTTCGGTTGTCGGAAGGAGAAAAGAAAACTCAATCAATACTAAAGCCGACACTGCCAGGATCGATAACGCTACAGCGATCATTAATGACAGGGTGACGCATGCGTGGTGAGGGCTTCGCGTGTTTTAGCGACCATCAGCGACGAAGCGGCCTCAACGCCGTCTGCCACCAGAGGGCGCGGATGAGATTTGCGTCCCAGTTGCATTCAATTCATCATAATCATCATCAGCCATGATCAATCCACTGCTGGATGAAGGCCTCCCCCAAGATGTGTCGCTCATGGAGGTTGTTTGACCATACTTCACCACGCTGGTCAATGCGGACGAAGGAGGATGAAAAGCTCCGAACCAGTTCAGGTAATCCACTCGCCACTGATGTTAGCCGTGATCGGGAATCGAACTCGGGTTGTGCCTACTAACCACCTCCGAGTTTCAGGTTTGTTGAACCGGGTGAGAGCTCAGACTGAGCCCGGATTAGGGAGTCTCATTTGCAAGCGGGACCTTGGGGATCACCAAAAAACGACGAAAGCAAAATAAATACAATAATGTTAATATATTAAGCAAATAGAAAGAGAAATAAATACAATAAAGTTAATCTATTAAGCGGATAGAAAGCTAAATAAATACAATAATGTTAATCTATTAAGGAAATAGAAAGACAAATAAATACAATAATGTTAATATATTAAGCAAATAGAAAGAGAAATAAATGCAATAAAGGTAATCGATTAAGCGAATAGAAAGCTAAATAAATACAATAAATGTAATCGATTAAACGAAGAGAAAGCAGAATACAATAAAAATAATCGAGTAAGTGAATAGAAAGAGAAATAAATGCAATAAAGGTAATCGATTAAGCGAATAAAAAGAAAAAGAAATACAAAAAATTAATCGATTAAGCGAATAGAAATAAAAATAAATACAATACGGGTAATCAATTAAGGGAATAAAAATCGGCGCAAAAAAACAACCGGTTGCAGGAGAAATTTAAAATGTTGCGCAACACATAAATCAACGTGAAATGATAAATCCTCTGAAGCGTGAGAGATTATTTGTAGACTGACCGTAGTGCAATTCAAAACTTCACACAATCAGCAATTCCACTGCGGCCTTAAAAATGGAAAGTAAACAATTCGGCGACGTTTCGGGGCAGTGACCCTTTCCACACCACACCACGTCTCGAGGCTGGGTTCACATCCTACTAGGTATCACCAGGGGGCAGCTTCTCCTCGCGGCGCGTGATGACGGCTGCTCGCTGCGCGGCACTCGGGCTGATATCAAATATCTGAATTCTCAGCAGAGCTGGAATGTATGGAAATGAAATGAGAAATACAATCCAGAGCGATGCGATCGGTTATTTGCGTGCAATCGTTGGTGACCGGATTGAGACCGCCAACGCACTACCCTTCAGGTCCCGGTTTGATTACAATTCAGTCGATGCGGGTCTATGGATCGCTATGTTAGTCTATGGCTCTCTATGGGAGTTAATGGCTCTCTATGTGAGTCTATGGGTCTCTATGCGAGTCTCTGGAGAACCGGGACTGATACCATCAACTTACTACCCTTGACAACCCGGTTTAATCACGACTCAGTCTACGCGAGTCTATGGATCTCTATGTGAGTCTATGGGTCTCTATGGGAGTTAATGGCTCTCTATGGGAGTCTATGGGTCTCTATGTGAGTCTGTTACTGGTAGGAACCACCTGGTTACACCAGCCCACAGGGGATTATTTTGTCCGTCCGTCCGTCGTGCATCCAAAAATGGGAGGGGTGGGGCTGAGTGGAGGGTGGGGAGGGGCTGGGTGGGGAGGGTGGGGAGGGGCTGGGTGGGAGAGGGGCTAGGTGGGGAGGGGAGGGGCTGGGTGAGGAGGGTGGGGCTGGGTGGGGAGTGGGAGGGGTGGGGCTGGGTGGGGAGGGGCTGGTCACCCCGTGGTGCCCTTATAAAACGCAACGTTTAACCTACTTACACCGGCTTGTGCCCGCCCTCACAGTCGGGCATATTTGCGGAATACACCACGCCGCCGTTGACCCTGGCCATTGACCGAGCAACCCAACGTTCCTACCAGCTCCCTCCGCAGGAATGTGTTAATCTGCATGGGAGCCTATGAATTTATATGTCGGTCACGGTGAACCGGGACTGATACCATCGACTAAAAGCACGCTTGAGAGCCCGCAGCAATCCCTGTTGTTGGGGCGGCTGACACCTGGGTTCAAACTCAGGCTTCCCAGCGTCTGTGACCTCTGAGCCGTCCGACGCATCTGAAAATGTTTTTATAAATTTGTATTTTATTTGTAATGTCTGCAGGGTTTACACAACTGCCAACACATCCACCCAATTTATTTTCTTACTTGATAGGAACAAAAAAAACAACCCAACACGTCGAGACACTTTGAGCATCTCTTGATTTGTGTTGCATCGTTGAGGTTTGGTTTTCTGAAGCAGGAGGAGGAGGAAGAGAGAGAGAGAGAGAGACGACATCTCGAGGGCGCGATTACCAGGCGATGATGCCACCCCTGCTCTGGGGCAGGAGGTGGTGTGGGGTGGGGAGACGGAGCGAGCAGTGAGTGGATTGATGCGGGTAGCCACACGGGTGCCTGGTGGTGTGTTCTTGGAAGTGCCGCGTGCCGTTTCAGAAGTTCGCGGTTCGAACCCCACCCCCCAACCACCCATCCAAATTCTAGATTTTAAGCTTTCGTGACTGCAAGGATTCATACTCTTAGGTTTTTTTCGGTAAAGTCACGTAGGTAAAAAAATATAAATAATAGAAATACTAAAATAAATAAAATAATCACCCATTCAAACCCACGGCCGCCCTGGTAAATACGGCGGGCGCATTAACTATGAATACAGTGTGCCGTGTGCTTCGCAGTAAATGTCACAGATCTCGTGACTATACTTGTAACGCCGGCGCTACGGTCCAAATTTGCTGATATTTGAATAACTAAAAAGGTTCAATTATCCGAATACCAAATGTGCCACTCGTGAAGAAATGCCTATATCCTATCTGTCTCTCCATTCGTGGTGGCTATAGAACGTGGCCTCTAATCCAGCACCGTCTAGGCGACGGTTGCTGGGTCACCGCAAAAATGTCGTGAAACTCCCCCTGCCGGTGGGCGTCGAGGAGGCGTAGCCACCACCACCAGTCACCACCACCACCACGGTCACCACCACCAGTCACCATCACCACCACCAGTCACCACTACCACCACCACCACTGTCACCACCAGTCACCACCAGTCACCACCACCAATCACCACCACCACCAGTCACCACCACCACTGACACCACCACCACGACCACGGTCACCACCACCAGTCACCACCACCACATGTCACCACCACTGTCACCACCACCACCACTGTCACCACCACTGTCACCACCACCACTGTCACCACCACCACCAGTACACCACCACCACAACCAGTCACCACCACCACCACTGTCACCACCACCACCACCACTGTCACCACCACCACCACCAGTCACCACCACCACAACCAGTCACCACCACCAGTCACCACCACCACTGTCACCACCACCACCACCACCAGTCACCACCACCAGTCACCACCACCACTGTTACCACCACCACTGTCACCACCACCACCACTGTCACCATCACCACTGTCACCACCACCACCACCACCACAACCAGTCACTACCACCAGTCACCACCACCACTGTCACCACCACCACCACAGTCACCACCACCACTGTCACCACCACCACCACCACTAGTCACCACCACCACTAGTCACCACCACCACTAGTCACCACCACCACTGTCACCACCACCACCACGGTCACCACCAGCCCTGTCACCACCACCACCAGTCACCACCACTGTCACCACCACCACCACTGTCACCACCACTGTCACCACCACCACTGTCACCACCACCACCAGTCACCACCACCACAACCAGTCACCACCACCACCACTGTCACCACCACCACCACCACTGTCACCACCACCACCACCAGTCACCACCACCACAACCAGTCACCACCACCAGTCACCACCACCACTGTCACCACCACCACCACCAGTCACCACCACCAGTCACCACCACCACTGTTACCACCACCACTGTCACCACCACCACCACTGTCACCAACCATCACCACTGTCACCACCACCACCACCGTCACCACCACCACCAGTCACTACCACCAGTCACCACCACCACTGTCACCACCACCACCACAGTCACCACCACCACTGTCACCACCACCACCACTGTCACCAACCATCACCACTGTCACCACCACCACCACCGTCACCACCACCACCAGTCACTACCACCAGTCACCACCACCACTGTCACCACCACCACCACAGTCACCACCACCACTGTCACCACCACCACTAGTCACCACCACCACTAGTCACCACCACCACTAGTCACCACCACCACTGTCACCACCACCACCACGGTCACCACCAGCCCTGTCACCACCACCACTGTCACCACCGCCACCACCACGGTCACCACCAGCACTGTCACCACCACTACCACTGTCACCACCACCACCACCACTGTCACCACCACCACCACCACTGTCACCACCACCACCACCACTGTCACCACCACCACCACTGTCACCACCACCACCACCACTGTCACCACCACCGCCACCACCACCCACTGGCCACGTCTATGCATTGTGAGCTGGTGCGTGATCGTGCGTGCAACTACGGGCATCTCTCAAGCGGCGTGATGCACGGTAGAATCCGAATGTTTGTTAACATTGGAGGTATCCGACGAGCTATGCAGCTACCTTTCACAGATGTCCAGTATAGATGTCCGTAGTGGACCACGTGTATCCCCGTGTGTGTGAGCATGCAGTGCCATGCACGTGTCGTGTGTCTGCAGTGTGCGTGTGCGGTGTGATGTTGGCGCTGCTGTGTACGCATTGGTGCACAAGCACAAAGAACAACTCAACACGCTCCGTGTCGTTATCCCCACGTGGCCTTCAGATGAATTATACAACAGGCGACGTGTCGGGCAATGTCCCTTCTTCATAATGAGACTTGTGGCGGTGCAGTAATGAGACTTCTGGTTTAGAAGCAGCAGCAGCAGCAGACGAGGAAGCGGCGGCGATATTGACATCTCACGCTGAGACCCCAGGCTCGCACCCCTCCCCCACGCTCCCCGGAACGCGTGAATTATAAACGAGGAGATGCGAGAGAGTTGTGCTGATGGGACCACGGGGAGGTGACGGCCAATGACAGAGACACGTTGGGGAGGGGGGGAGATGTGCGGCGAATGAGGAAGATACGGAACGGAGGACACGTGGGAGGAGGAGATACAGATATGATGCAGGGGTTGGGAGAAGAGAGGGGATGTGATGAGCGCACGATGGTGGGTAGAGAGAGGTTGATGTAGGGCAGCGGTCGGGAACCTATGGCTCGCGAGCCATATATGGCTCTTCCGGTGACGGCATATGGCTCCCAGACAATTTTGAGTTGAAAAAAATAATAATAAAAAAGTAAAAAATAAATCAGTTTGGAACTGATTTTAAAATACTTGTGATATTGCTTAATAATACTGTGCCATTTTTAAGTAAACAGAAATTAGTTTTGAAGATAAATTTCACGGGTCACGGGTCCCGTGACCAGAAGTCGCATTAAAAGTAAGACATTTAATTTATTATACGTTAAAAATACTATATGGCTCTCAATGAAAGATATTTAGAAATATTTGGCTTTTATGGCTCTCCCAGTCAAAAAGGTTCCCGACCCCTGATGTAGGGGATGAGAGAGAAAAATGAGAACGCGTGAAAAGAGGACAGGGATGAGAGAGAGAGAGAGAGGTGGGAAACACTAGGAGGAGGGAGTGAGGAGGAGAGGTGGTGAAGGTGGAGGATGAGAGAGGGTGGAGAGGGGAGAGAGAGAGAGTAGGCGGTGCTGCTACTCGCTACTGACAGCACTTGCCCCTACAGCCCTGCTAGAAGCTAGCTGGGGGAGCTTTATCTGTGTGTGCATCATAGGTGGTGCTGCTACTCGCTACTGACAGCACTTTCCCCTACAGCCCTGCTAGAGGCTACCTGGGGGAGCTTTGTCTGTGTGTGTGACAGCACTTGCCCCTGCAGTCGTGTGAAGTCTACCTGGGGGATCTTTGCCTCTAGTGTGGAACTGTAATAAATACATAAATATAAACTTTGCATGCCAAAAAAAAGAGAGAGGAGGAAGAAGAGACAGCGCGGACGAGGAGGAGCGAGTGAGAAAACACGCGGACGAGAGAGGGAGGAGTGAGACGGAGCGAGAAGATGAGACGGTAGGCGGTGAATTACTCGTGGGCGGACGGGGACCAGGAACGAGAGGGGAGAAGACGCGAATCTTGAGCGCGGGTTGCAGAGGCGGCACGGGGCGACTCGGCGCCCTGGACCGCTCGCAGCGCTCACGGCGGTGCCGGCAAGTGGCAGCAGAGCCACAGAGCCAGAGACTCCGTGCCGTGTCCTCTTCTCATCATCCTCCTGCTGCTGCTGCTGCTGTGGCTTCCGTCTTAAGTGCTTTTGGTTGCCGTTGTTGACGCTGCGGCTACTGCTGCTGCGGCTGCTGCTTTGACCTTGGATGCACGACGCACCGTCACGGGATGACGAGGAGGCGAGCGGGGGGTGGTGGGGGGTGAGTCCGTGGTCTTGAGTGGTGGAGGTGGTGGAGGAGGTGGTGATACAGCAAATCTGGCTGTGACGGTCCCACCTGATGACGGAGACTTGTGTTGCCTCCGAAACGTCGTGATTTTTATTATTTTACTTTTTATTAATTTTAATTTCATTTTTTTACCTACGTGACTTTACCGAAAAAACTAAGAGTACGAATCCTTGCAGTCACGAAAGCTTCAAATCTAGAGGTGGGGAGAGATGGTGGAGGTGGGACGAGAGTGCTGCTATCGTTACTCGGCTCCATGAAAACCTCGCCGGTTACTCTCCCGCAGAGAGAAGACGCCACGCACTGCTGCCCTGTGTGTGTTAGTCTGTGGTCATTACCCCGCTCCTCCGATGAGCGCGGTTGGCTACGTGCGGTGCGAAAGAAGTCCAACGTAGTACGTATGTACTCGATGGTGAACTTACTTCACTGCTGCCGCCTCCTGGGGCACAGGACGATCCCGAGTCAACGAGGACCGGTGGCAGCCGTGGTGGAGGTGGTGGTAGTGGTGGCGATGATTGTGGTGGTGTCGATGATGGCGGTGGCGATGATGGCGGTGGCGATGATGGTGGTGGCGATGATGGTGGTGATGATGGTGGTGGCGGTGATGGTGGTGGCGGTGATGGTGGTGGCGATGATGGTGGTGGTGGTGATGATGGTGGTGGCGGTGGTGATGGTGGTGGCGGTGGTGATGATGGTGGCGGCGATGATGGTGGTGGTGGCGATGATGGTGGTGGTGGCGATGATTGTGGTAGTGGCGATGATGGTGGTGGCGATGATGGTGGTGGTGGCGATGATGGTGGTGGTGGCAATGATGGTGGTAGCGGTGATGGTGGTGATGGTGATGATGGTGGTGGTGGCGATGATGGTGGTAGTGGTAATGGTGGTGGCGATGATGGTGGTAGTGGTGATGGTGGTGGTGTCGATGATTGTGGTAGTGGTGATGGTGGTGGCAATGATGGTGGTGGGGAGTGGTGGTGCAGTGGCCAGCGCGCCGCGCTACGAACCCGGCGACCCCAGTTCGATTCCCGCTCACGGCCACCAACACCACGTGACGATTACCTGAACCGGGCCTTGGGCCTCCCCTAGGTCGACTCGGCCTCAAATGAGCACCTGGTGCGATGTGTAAACATCGCCGCTCGGGAGACAAAGGCGGCCGTGCGTGGTATTGGCCACCCCATCCCCTCGCGTGCTGTCCCCGCCTTCATAGTCGCTCACGAAACAGCACTTGGCCCTAACAGTCCGTTAAGGCTACACGGGGGTTCTTTGTTATTTTGTTATTCATGGCGGTGGCAGCGGTGGCTGTGATGGTGGCGAGACATCTTTCAAATTCGCATCCCTTCAAGTTCATTCACGACCGGCCCATCACGTAAGGGGCCGTCCATAAATGACGTCACGCGATTTTGGACGATTTTTGACCCCCCCCCCCCTTCGTCACACGGCGTCACAAAAAGTCAGACCCCCCCCCTCAAATATGACGTCACAAAGCTCTGCCCCCCCCCCCTCGCCCCAAAAAATAAAGCATGCTTCAAATCGCTTTAAACTATTGTCATTGTAGTGCGTATTTAATGTGGCGATGTACTCTGATGTTGTAGGAGAAAACTTTTATTAAGAAGTCTATTTAATTAAGTAGAACGTGTTGGCTATATTTATTTAAAGTTGCGCATTTTGATGCGACGTCACATTTCTCGTCACAAATGTCTGACCCCTCCCCCCCCGCCCCTAGGTGCGTGACGTCATTTATGGACGGCCCCTAATAGAAGAGGCCAACGTTTCGGGCAACGCTCCTTGCCGCAGCCGCCGCGAGAATAAGAGGGCGTCTCTGTCGCGAGGAGCTCATCTTGTCTTCCACGAGTTTCGTATTCCAGGGCTCCGCACGATTTGGCCGCAAAGCGAATGGCTTCGCTTCCCCACACAAACTGTTGACACTGCCCGTGGCGGGGACCTCTCCGAGCGGATTAGAGCGCAAATAAACGTTTAACGTCATAGCAGTGCCGGTCTTAGATGTAGCACGTGTGTGTGTAGGGGGAGCGGTGGTGCAGCGGTTAGCGCCCTGCACTACGAACCTGGCGATCCGGGCTCGTTTTAGCCGCTCACGGCCAATACCCAGTGACGATTATTTGAACCGGTCCTGGGCCTCCCCTAGGTCGACTAAGCCTAAAACAAATACCGGTGTGTAGACATCGCCACTCGGGAGACAAAGGCGGCCGGGCGTGGTGTTGGCCACCCACCCCCTCGTGTGCCGTGCCGGCCTTCGTAAGTGCTCGCTAACAGCACTTGCCCCAACAGTCTGTTAAGGCTATACGGGGGACCTTTGTCTTTGTGGTGACTAAGAGAGGCACAATTTCCCCCGTGTAGCCTCCACGGGCCGGTGGGGCAAGTGCTGTTATCAGCAGGCACCTAGGAAGGCCGGTGCTGCGTGCCCGGACTGCTGTGTCCGTCACCCCGCGTGCGTTCACAACACAGCGCCGGGTTCTCATTTCAGCCCGAGTCGACCTAGGGGAGGACCCAGGGCCGGGTTGAGGTCATCGCCACCGAAGTGGGACACTGGGTTTTCATTTGAGGCAGAGTTCGACCTCGGGGCAGGACCCAGGGTTGGCTGCGTTGGCTATGTACGGCGCGAAAGAAGTCCAACGTCCTTACCATACGCAAGATAATAACCACCGACGATTTGGGAACGGAACACACGGGTTGTCGGGTTCATAGCGCAGCGTGCTAACCACTGCGCCACCGCTCCCCCCCGCCGCCCCGTACCATCAACAGAATCACCACAACCACTGCCAGCAGAACCATCACCGCAACAACCACGAGCACCGCAGAAACAACACAACAACCACCACCACCACTGAGCGCCACTCACGACAAGAGGCACGGTAGAGTTTCCACAATGGGGGTGGAGAGGGGCGAGGGGCGGGGTTATTGATTCATTGAGCGAATGCGGATCGATGGGGATGATAGGGGGAGGAGGGTGGCGGTGTTCGCCACACTGGGTAACAGCACCCCCCGCATCGATTGACGTGACCGCCCTCCCTGCTTCCTCCACCCCAATGAAGAGCCCTGGGGGCAATTGCAGGGCTGCGCCTTCACTCCACCCGCAGCTGTTGAGTTGTAGGGTGGGGGTGGGTAGTGTGGGGGGGGGGGACACGGAATTTAGCGATTGGTGGGTTCCGTCTGTGGGCGGGGCTAGAGTCGTGACGTAGTCAAACGACACGGCCCTCGCTCCTCCCCTAACCGCTGATTGGCTGGCAAGCTCAGAGGAGAATTCCTCCCGAGAATTCCGCCTGGTGATGCTGGTTGTAATTACTGGCGAAACGTCGGACTCGAATTGTAAATGTTGTGGGTTTATTCTCCAACACACAACCGGTGTTGCTGTACCAGTACGTTGCAAACCTTACTAATTGGCTGTGTCGGGTGGCGGCGGGTTTAACGACACATTCATATATTCACGCGATCTCACCCAAAACACCTCTATTATTGGAGCTATAGGGTTTGTATGTGCATGTATGTTGAACTTCTTTTGCACCGTACGTAGCCCAACCGCGATAATCGGACGCTGTCCAGGCCCATTGCCTCCTGCACGCCGGAGCCAGGTGGAGCGTTGCAGGGCTCAAGCGTGAGGGATGGCGGAGACTTGGGTCGTTAGGTCTTCATCCAGCAGTGGATTGATCAAGGCCGATGTTGATGACCATCACCATGACGACGATGATTGTACATGAATCAGGAGCAGTTGACAATCCTGTACATCGCCCACCGGTGGAATACTCACGGCCAATTGGGCCAATTTGTACTCAGGCAATTGCCTGAATATGGCTGATCGGTACCTCTCAGGGTGGCAAATGCTAACAAGGTTTTTTTCGAAGCGCTGCACTTCTAAATCACATCTGTGCGTGATAGCAAAGTGCCCACGGTAGCTTCACTGAAAGGTACCGAAGTACCCATTCAACGACCTTTTTTTCCCGTGCCTGTGCTGCAATATCCACAGCACGTGGAGAATAAACAGCGAGCGACGTGTCTCTAAAACCGACGCTCGATACCCCAAGCATCGTGCTCACGGTGGACACTCGGGGCAATTGCCACCCAAAGTGGTACCGACCCTATTCTTAGGTTATTTCGGTAAAGTCACGTAGGTAAAAAATTAAAATTAATAAATGTAAATTTAAAATAAAATAAAAATCACGACGTTTCGGAGGCAACACAAGCTTCCGTCTTCAGGTGGAACCGTCACAGCACGATAGCTGTATCAAGTGAGAAAAATTCCAAGAACACAGTATTTGTATATATACTGGTTGAGGGTGGAAGGAGCCAAGGTAGGCCCTGAATATTATTTTTGTGAGGTTCGGTGCAGCTGAAGCACGCTGTTAGGAATGGGCCTTTGTTGTGTAAACATCATCCGCACCTAGTTTGTGTGTTCTTGGAATTTCTCTCACTTGATACAGCTATCGTGCTGTGACGGTTCCACCTGAAGACGGAAGCTTGTGTTGCCTCCGAAACGTCGTGATTTTTATTTTATTTTTATTTAACTTTTATTAATTTAAATTTTTTACCTACGTGACTTTACCGAAAAAACCTAAGAATACGAATCCTTGCAGTCACGAAAGCTTCAAATCTAGAATTGGTACCGACCCACCAACCGCATTGGCACACGCGCTGGCAGGGCACGCGCGCGTGCCAAGCCGACCCCAGCAATGGCACCGGATAGCGCCGCAAACTCGACTCGGTGGCAACTCTCGCGCCGGACAGCCAGGGGAGGCTGGGCTCGACTCCCGCGTGGGGTGTGCACGTTCTCGCCGCGGCATTGCTGCAGATTCTCCAGTGTCCTCCTCCCCACGGTTAAATAAACAACGCACGCGCCGCGCGCTGTAACCGCTACTGAACCACACACCGCCAAGGTTAGTTAACTCGGTTGGGGTCACGCACGCTCACTCTCGCTCGCAGCAGCAGCAGCGGCGGCGGTGGCATCACCCGCCCACCTGACTGAGAAAAACTTGGCAGGACCCTCCTGCAAAAGAGTCTTGAGACTCGGCGAGGCTTTACTGGGTAAGCGAGAGGTGCAATGACGACAACAACAACAACAACGACAACAACGCGACACGCGCTTCTGCGCCAGACTCGATATCGGCACGAGGTCTCCGCCTTCATCGTCCGCCACCGAGCGCGAGGCCCGGGTCCAACGGAGACGCGGAGAGGCGGGGTGGGGGGCTCTCCGTGGATACATGGGGGGGGGGGGGGGGGTGGCGGTGGTGATGCCCGCCAGGCCCGTGGTGGAACGTGGTGCGCTCAACACGCGTGTCGCTACCGAGCGACAGCGAACCGCTCGTTAAATAAGGTAAGAAGGGTGCAACGGTTCCACCGCCGTGCCGCGGCCTCCCTTCCCCTCCCTCCCCCTGCCCCCCTCCCCTGCACCCCCCCCGCCCCCCCCTGCCGCACCCCCCTCCCACCACCACCACTCCCAACTCCCGCCGTGGCGACATCGCTCAGCTACCTGGATTGAGGATCGCGATTCATTTAGGAGAATGGGTTGTGCGTGCTGTTTCTTCTTCTTCTACTTAACGTTGCGGTGAGCGGTGGCGCCTCGAGTGACGCGAAGCCGCGGCTCACGATCCAGGGTCGGCACCGCTCGGCGTCGCGAGCGAACGGCACCCACGGCGCAGTCAGAGCGTCTCCCACGGTTCCAGCGGGCACCGCGCGGGCGGAGGGAGGGGGGGTGCTGCGGCGGCTTCTATCCCTTAACGACGGTCCCGAGCCAGCGGTGTCAACTCCACATTCACACGGCGGGGGGCCCAGTCCATCCGTATTCTCGCCACCGCCGCCGCCTTCCGGCAAAGTTCGTTGCGCGGGCTCCCTGGCCCAGGGCTCGAACTCGCGACCTTCCGACCGCAGCTCGCGCCCCTCTGTGCCCCCGACGCAGTCACACGCGCTCCTTGATGCGCTCCATGTAGTTCCGGAAGGCGTCGGGCTCCCGCAGTCCCATGTCGCGGCACACCCACTCCAGGTCCTCCGCGCTCGCGCCCACGGCCGGCGGGGACGGCGGCGGTCGCGGCGGCAGCGGCGGCGACGCCGATGGCGCCGCCGCCGCGTCCGGCGCTCCGGCCGCGAACGTCGTGAACTTTACCCTCTTGCGCTTGGACGTCGGCGAGTTGAGCGAGGCTTCCGCGACGCCGTTACCGACGCCGCCGCCGCCGCCGCCGGCATCGGCGCCGTCGCCGCCGCCCGGTCCGAGCGGCGCCGCGTCGGAGCGGCCGCCACGGCCGGGGGGGCCGCCGCCGTCGGTGGGCGTCACGTCGGTGGGCGTGGGCGAGCGCGGCTGCGGCTGGTTGAGCCAAACCCAGTCGTGCGGGCGGCGAGGCTTGGCGCCGGACGGGCAGCGCTCACTGCCGTTGGCGGTCGCCCCCCCCCGCCGCCGCCGCGGGGCCGCCCGCCCCGTGCGCCTTCTTGCCGCCGGCGCCGCGGTAGCGCAGGGCGAAGGTCAAGCAGTTGACGAGGAAGACGGCGATGGCGAGGCAGAAGACGGCGAGCAGCGCGTACATCCCGATCTCCAGGTCGGTGAGGGAGCGCGGCGACGGTGGCGGCGGCACCTCGGTGCGCACCGCGTCGTTCCCCAGTTCGTTGTCGTCGTCGTCGTCGTCCTCCGACGTCATCACGGCCTCCCGCTGCTCGTCCGGCTCCTCCTCCTCGTCCTCGTCGTCGTCGTCGCCACGCTCGCGGCTGCGCGGTGTCCCCGGGAAGCTCCTCTCCAAGTCGACGTCGTCGGGGATGCCGCGGAATCGCTCGTCGCTGCTCGTCGTCACCGCCACCATCGTCGTCGTCGTCGCAGTCGACCCCGCGGAGGAGGAGGCGTCAGCGACCCCGCGGCTGTTCTCATCGCCCTCATCCGACGCCACGGGGAGGCCCGGTGGTGGAGACGATATCGGAGGCGGCGGAGGCCGTCTGTCGCCGCCACGCGGATCGCCGTCAGCGTCGCTGCCGTAATCTCCGAAGTCGTCGCCGGCGGCGGCAGCACCGAACTTGACGTTGACGGCGCAGGTGCTCGCCGCCACGACGCCGCTCCTGCGCTTCGACTTCTGGCAGACGTCCGGCACGCCGAGCTCGGCGCGCAGGAGGTCGCCGCGGCCCTCGCCCTCGGCCGTCACCGTCGGACCCACCCAGGGGTCACCGTCGCCCCGGCCCCCCCGGGGAGCCGGAGCGCGCACGGAGACCACGGACTCGTCGAGCGACGTGAGCGTCAGCGAGAAGGAGCCCGGGTCGTAGATGTCGAGCGGGGCGGCCGTGTCATCGCTGAACTCGAGCCACGCGTTCAGCACCGCCTCCTGGGCAGCGCACGCAGCAAGGTCAGAGGTCACCCGAGGAGGAGCCTCAACAGACTGAGGGGGCGAGCGCTGTCAGCGAGTGGCACCTAATGAAGGCCGGTGTGGCACACGACGGGGGGTGAGGTGGTCAGCACCACGCTCGGCCGCCTTTGTCTCCCCAGTGGCGATGTTTACACATCGTACCAGGTACTCATTTGAGGCTGAGCTTACCTAGGCGAGGTCTAGGACCGGTTCAGATAATCGTCACTGGCATTGGCTGCGAGCGGAAATCGAACTCGGGTCGCCGGCTTGTATGTACGATGTAGCCAACCGTGCTGACCGGAGGTGCAGGGGAAGGACAACGAACTACACACAAAAATAATAGAGTTTTCAATCTAAATGATTTAAAAGTGCATAGCTCCAGTGGCTTCCTAATATCGCAAAGAAGAGCGTTCCAGACGGCCGCGAAGCGCATCTGAAAGCTCGCCATGTGGTGACCGTCTTTGTTCGACCGCCAGCCAAAACCTGCTCCTGCTGCTTCTGCGAGGATGAGTTCACGTGATGGTTTATCCAAGCGTGAGTGAGCGAGCATCTGTGAGCGAGCATTTGTTAGCGAGCGTGAGTTTGTGAGCGCGTTTGTAAGTGTCTTTGTGAGCAAGTGAGCGTGCATTTGTGAGTGTGTGTTTGTGAGTGTGTGTTTGTTGTTGTTGGTTGTTTGACTTGCATCCCACTGGGATTTTTGCACACAGCGTTGGTGTACGGTGTTTTTTTCCGCAAAATGTTGCTGTCTTTTCTTGGATTTTCTGTTTGCACTCAGTCACATATTCACTTTAAGATGTTTTTTGTTCATGTTTTTGTTTTTTGTTTGTTGCGGTTGCAACCGATTCAAGAGCCGAATGGCTCACAGGGCTATACCTTTTAACTTGTGAGCGTTCGCTTGTAAGCGAGCGCGCGTTTGTGAGCGTGTTTGTAAGTGTCTTTGTGAGCAAGTGAGCGTGCATTTGTGAGTGTGTGTTTGTGAGTGTGTGTTTGTGAGCGTTCGCTTGTAAGCGAGCGCGTGTTTGAGCAATCGAGCGAGCGAGCAGACCGGACCTGCTTGTGGGCGTGCAGGCGCTGTGCGGCGACGCTGGCGAGCACGGCGGGCAGTGGGCCCGGCGCGGCGCCCACGGTGAGCGAGAGGCCGCCCACCAGGAGGAGACGCAGCGCAGCGAGCGCCACGCGCTCCTCCAGCACGGACAGCGGCGCCTCGCCGTGCACGCCCTCCGACAGCGGCGACACCACCTGCACGCACGCGGAGAGCGGCACGCGTGCGGAGACACGCGTAGAGTGACACAGGTAGAGACACGTGCAGAGACACACGCAGAGACACACGCAGAGACAGACGCAGAGACACGCGTAGAGTGCCACACGCAGAGACGCGCACACACAGAGACACGCGTAAAGTGATTACGCGCGTAGATTGACACACGCAGAGATACGCGCAGAGACACACGCAGAAACACGCGGTGAGTGACACATGCGCAGAGACACACGCACACGTAGAGACACACACACACACAGAGACACGCGTAAAGTGATACGCGCGCAGAGACGCGCGTAGATTGACACGCGTGCAGAGACACGCACACACAAACGTAGAGACACACACACAAGTCGAAACACACACGCACACGTAGAGAGACACACACGCACACGTAGAGACACACACACACGCACATATACATGTCTAGACACACACGTAGACACACGCATACATAGAGACACACATACACACACACGTAGAGACACACACACACACAAGTCGAGATACACACGCACACACACACACGCGTGACCACGCGCGTGCCCACGAGTGGCGATGTTGCCCAAGAGGCCGCGGGCGGGCGCGTCACCTGCACGGCGGTGACTCCGGCCTCCCGGGCGATCACCACGAGGCCCGGCTGCTGCCGCACCTCGGCCACGGCCGGATTGGCGACCCGCACCAGGCCGGCGCGCGCCACCACCTCGCTCACGTCCAGCAGCCAGTCGGGCCCCAGCATGGGCGTGCGCAGGCCCGAGCCCTCCGAGGCCTCGGCCTCAAAGCGGGCGAGCACGCGCACCGTGGCACGCTGGGAGAGCAGCGTGCAGCCACGGCCACGTCGCTCCTCCGCCTCATCGGTGGCGTCGGCCCCACCGCCGGCCCCACCCCCGGCCCCACCCCCGGCCCCACCCCCGGCCCCACCTCCGGCCCCACCTCCGGTCGCCGCCGCCGCTTCGTCGTCATCGTCGTCGCGGTTGTCTTCGCCCCGGCTCCTCCGTGAGGATCTGCGGGGTGGGGAGCGCCAGTCTCGACTCGGTAAGTCTGTGAGTCTCTGTTGTGAGTCTATGAGTCTCTGTTGCGAGTCTATGAGTCACTGTGTGAGTGAGTCTATGAGTCTCTGTGCGAGTCTATGAGTCTCTGTTGTGAGTCTATGAGTCACTGCGTGAGTCTATGAGTCCCTGTGTGAGTGAGTCTATGGGTCTCTTGAGTGACTGTCTGAGTCTCTGCGTGAGTCTATTAGTCTCTGTGTGAGTGACTCTATGAGTCTCTGTTGTGAGTCTGTGAGTCTCTGTTGTGAGTCTATGAGTCTCTGTGTGAGTCTATTAGTCTCTGTGTGAGTGAGTCTATGAGTCTCTGTGTGAGTCTATGAGTCACCGTGTGAGTGAGTCTATAGGTCTCTTGAGTGACTCTATGAGATTCTGTGTGACTCTATGAGTCTCTGTGTGAGTGACTATGAGTCTGTGTGAGTGACTCTATGAGTCTCTGTGCGAGTGACTCTATGAGAGTGACTCTGTGAATCTCTGTGTGAGTGACTCTATGAGTCTCTGTGTGAGTGACTCTATGAGTCTCTGTGCGAGTTAATCTATGAGTCTCTGTGCTTGTGACTCTATGAGATTCTGTGTGACTCTAATAGTCTCTGTGTGAGTGACTCTATGAGTCTGTGCGAGTGACTCTATGAGAGTGATTTTGTGAATCTCTGTGTGAGTGACTCTATGAGTCTCTGTGCGAGTGACTCTATGAGAGTGACTCTGTGAATCTCTGTGTGAGTGACTCTATGAGTCTCTGTGCGAGTGACTCTATGAGTCTATGTGCGAGTGAATCTATGAGTCTCTGTGCTTGTGACTCTATGAGATTATGTGTGACTCTATGAGTCTCTGTGTGAGTGACTCTATGAGTCTGTGTGAGTGACTCTATGAGTCTCTGTGCGAGTGACTCTATGAGAGTGACTCTGTGAATCTCTGTGTGAGTGACTCTATGAGTCTCTGTGCGAGTGACTCTATGAGAGTGACTCTGTGAATCTCTGTGTGAGTGACTCTATGAGTCTCTGTGTGAGTGACTCTATGAGTCTCTGTGCGAGTGAATCTATGAGTCTCTGTGCTTGTGACTCTATGAGATTCTGTGTGACTCTAATAGTCTCTGTGTGAGTGACTCTATGAGTCTGTGCGAGTGACTCTATGAGAGTGATTTTGTGAATCTCTGTGTGAGTGACTCTATGAGTCTCTGTGCGAGTGACTCTATGAGTCTATGTGCGAGTGAATCTATGAGTCTCTGTGCTTGTGACTCTATGAGATTCTGTGTGACTCTATGAGTCTCTGTGTGAGTGACTCTATGAGTCTGTGTGAGTGACTCTATGAGTCTCTGTGCGAGTGACTCTATGAGAGTGACTCTGTGAATCTCTGTGTGAGTGACTCTATGAGTCTCTGTGCGAGTGACTCTATGAGAGTGACTCTGTGAATCTCTGTGTGAGTGACTCTATGAGTCTCTGTGTGAGTGACTCTATGAGTCTCTGTGCGAGTGAATCTATGAGTCTCTGTGCGAGTGACTCTATGAGATTCTGTGTGACTCTATGAGTCTCTGTGTGAGTGACTCTATGAGTCTCTGTGTGAGTGACTCTGTGAGTCTCTGTGCGAGTGACTCCGAGTCTCTGTGCGAGTGACTCCGAGTCTCTCCGCGTGGACCCTACCTGCCGGTGAGCGGCACTGCCCCGGCAGCGCCGGCGCCGTCGGTGACCGGCGGAGGCACCGGCACCACCGCGGCTGCTCCGCGGGGGGCCCGCCAACCTTTAACCTGCTGCAGCTGCGAGTCGGAGAGCAGCACGGTGAGGGGCAGCCGGGGCAGCCACACGGCGACCGTGAGCGTGGCGCTCAGGTGCTCGTAGGAGAAACGCACGCGCGCCGCCAGCGAACCCTTGCTCTCCTTGCCGTTCACATAGACGTAGTCACAGCCGTCGGACACCTGCGGGCGGGGGGTGATGGAGGGCGACATGCCACCGAGGTGATGATGGTCAGGGGTTTGGGTCAGGATTCAGTCATCGTTTAGGTCGATCTATACGGTGTGCAGTGTTTGATGTCGAGACACAGATCCCCCGTGCAGCCTTAACAGACTGTCGGAGCAAGTGTGCTGAAAGCGAATAGCACCTATGAAGGCCGGCACGGCACACAAAGGGGATGAGTGGCCAACACCACGCCCGACCGCCTTTGTTTCCCCAGTGGCGATGTTAAACACCGCACCAGGTACTCATTTGAGGCTGAGTCGACCTAAGGGAGGCCCAGGACCGTTTCAGATAATCGTCACTGGTGTTGGCCGTGAGCGAGAATCGAACTCGGGCTGCTGGGTTTGTAGCGCAGCACGCTAACCACGCACAGACGCACACACACAGACACAAACAAAAACACGCACGCAGACACACACAGACACACAAACAGACACAAACACAGAAACACACACACAGACACACAGACACAGACACACAGACACAAACAGGAACACGCACGCAGACACACACACAGACACACACAGACACACACAGACACAGACACACAAACACAAACAGGAACACGCACGCAGACACACACACAAACACACACAGACACACACACAGATACACACAGACACACACACACAGACACACACACAGACACACACGCAGATACACACAGACACACACACAGACACACACACACACAGACACACACAGACACACACAGACACACACACACAGACACAGACACACAGACACAAACAGGAACACGCACGCAGACACACACACAGACACACACAGACACACACAGACACACAGATACAAACAGGAACACGCACGCAGACACACACACACACATAGACACACACACACAGACACACACACAGACACACACGCAGATACACACAGACACACACGCAGATACACACACACAGACACACACACACAGACACACACACAGACACACACACACAGCCACACACACACAGCCACACACACACAGCCACACACACAGACACACACAGACACACACACACAGACACACACAGACACACACAGACACACACACAGACACACACAGACACGCACACACACAGTCACACACAGACACACACACAGATACACACACACACACAGACACACACTGACACACAGACACACACAGACACACACACACACACACAGACACACACAGACACACACACGCACCTTGACAGTGTCGGGGCTGGCGGAGGAGCACTCGACGAACCCCGACACGTCTGCCAGCGTGCCGCTCGACTCCACGGTGAGCACGCGCACCGGCACGGCGACGGTGCGGCCCGACAGCGCCGCCGTGTTCACCAGCTCCGTGTCCTGCCGGCGGCACGCACCACAACGCCGTCACCACGGCCACCGCCAACACCACAAACCACCACAAACCACCACAACCACCAGAACCACCACAACCACCACCACAACACCCACCAACACCACAACCACCACAACCACCACCACAACACCCACCAACACCACAACCACCACAACCAACACCACAATCACCACAACCACCACAATCACCACAACCAACACCGTCACCACGCATTCCCCACCACAGGCCACCACAAACACCACAACCACCATAACCAACACCTCAACCACCAGAACCACCATAAACACCACAACCAACACCACAACCACCTCAACCAACACCCCAACCACCACAACGACCACCACAACCAACACCACAACCACCACAACTAACACCACAACCACTAGCACGGCCAGTACGGCCACCACCAATGCCATTGCTACCAGCACATCCACCACCGACATCACCACCACGGCCACGGCCACCATTACTACCAACACCGCCATCACCAACACCACAATCACCACCATAACGCCGACACCACCACTACGGCCATCACCACCACCGCTGTAACGCCATCACCACCATCACCACCACCACCCTAGCATGGCACAAGCGCCGTGGTGATGTCAAACTCCACTTAGTGGTGATCGGCGGCTGATACGTTTTACGTTTCGCGGATGTGGGGGGTGGGGGGTGGGGGTGGGGGGATGCAGATGAGGACCTGGACGGAAGAGAGGGGATGAGAGGGAGAGAGAGAGATGGGCAGAGTTGTGGAGGCCTACACATAGATTAAGGCCACAACAGAAGCCTGTCCATTTAGCAAATCCAATTTGGCACTGTAGGGAGATCAATGGGGCTTAGGCGAACACACAGGAGGGAGGGAGGGGGGGCAGGAGTGGGGGGGGGGCTGTTTCACCCACCACTGGACAGATTTACACGGGAAAATCTCTACACTGTAAGTGACGGCAGTTGTCACAATTTACACCTGCGCCGTGCCTTTAAAATCAAACGTTCTACATCAAAAGGTCAGCACATGGGGTCAGGTTGCATGGGTAGAGGAATACGAGACCAGGTGTGTCTCATGGACGTCGTCATCATCATCATCGATATCACCAGCAGCCATTGTCAATCCACTGCTGGATGAAGGCCTCTCCTGCGATGTAACGATCCACTCCGTGCCTCCACACGGAGGGATTTCCATCGCTCCGTCTCTCCCGGGGGACGCCTCTCGGAGGCGTTTCCACTCCTTGGCTGTCGCTCCGTTGTTGTTCTCGACCAATCGCACGCACATCTCGAGATACAAACACTGCCACGTGTAACACTACCATCCATACATCCCGCTTGCTATGCACAGACGCAAAGCAAATGAAACGGCAAGCAGCCAGCAACAAAAGCTATTAAAATTGGAGAATAGTTTACACGTTCTCTCTGAATCACGCGAGGTCATAAGGATGATGTGTGAGCGATCTCTGAGTGACACATTTTTTACTGTTTGGCCGTGTCGGGTGGTGGAGGGTTACGACACATTTATAAATAACGCGATCTGACCCAAAAAAACCTATATTATGAATAATATTGGTCGCGAAAGCCTACGTGTTAAATTGTACCATTTGTGCAAGTTTTTACCAGGGATAGCCCCAACGAGCTATTTTTTAGAGGCGACCTGGCCGCACGTGATGACAGCTTATCGTCAAAGTGGCCGATATCACCATCATCATCATCGCCACCACACATGGGCACGTGTAGCCACTGCACTGCCGCTCCCCATGCCAATAACACATTCACCGCACACGCGCACACCAAGACAAAGACCACCCCCCCCTACTACTATAGCCCGGACAGGCTGCCTAAATGTTGTTAGCGAGAAGCACCTATTCAGGCAGCCGCAGCACACGAGGGGGGTGGGTGGCCAGCACCACGACTCTGTGCGTCTCCCCCAGTGCCGGCGTTTGCACACTGCCATCAAGATGCTCGTTGAAGGGCGAGTCGACCTCGTCACTGGCGTTGGCCGTGAGCGGGAATCGAACTCGAGGCACCGGGTTCGGAGCGCTCTGCGCTCACCACGACAATGCCACTCCCTCAACATCGCCCGCGTGTGTGCCCTCACACACACACAAAGAGTGTGCACGCCTGTGCAGTTTTGGCTTCCGAAATGAATACACTTGACAAACGTCTTCATTAATTTTCGGCGTCTGACAAACACATAAATCACGGGCTGCTTGAGACCACGCACGGACATCGCTCATGGGGGGCCCAGAGGAGAGGCGGTACAGCGGGCGCGTGCGTGCGTGCGTGTGTGTGTGCGCGCGCGTGTGTGCATGTGTGTGCGTGCGTGTGTGCGTGTGTGTACGCGTGTGTGTGGACGTGAGGAAGGGAGGAGGGCAAGGGAGAGTGGGAGGGGGAGGAGGCAGGGAGGCAGGGAGGGGAGGGACGGGAGGGAGGGAGGGAGGGGAGGGAGGGGGAGGAGGCAGGGAGGGAGGGTTGAACGGATGAAGAGAGATAGAAAAGTGACGGAGGGAATCGGCGAGGTATAACAGAGAGGGAAAGAGGGAGGGAGGGAAAGAGGGCAGGAAAGAAGGGGAGAGGGAGCAGAAGATGGGGAGAGAAAGACGGGGAGAGGGAGGCGATAGAGGTTGGGAGGGAGGGAGCGGAGGGAGGGGGGAGATCGGGATGGAGGGAAGGCCACAGAAGGGACGGATCAGAGGAGAATGGTAGAGTCGTGGGTAACGAAGGAGGGTGGCTAGGCAGGGAGGAGTATTCAATCAGTTACCATGGCGACCGGGACGATGGCAACAATGTCCTTCTGCATGGCCGTGAGCTCGGTCATCACTCGCTCCGAGTCGGGCGACGAGGTGGACGATGAGGACGACGAGGAGGAGGAGGAGGACGAGGAGGAGGAGGTCCTCTTGGCGCCGTGGAGCTCCAGCTGCCAGAGGATGCGGCGCGTCACGGACTGGCTCGTGAAGTTGCCCATCGCGAAGTCCACGCGTAGCACGGCCACCGCCGCCTCCTCCCTGCGCACGCACCACACCAAGCATCGTCGTCGTCATCATCATCATCATCACCATCGTCGTCGTCGTCACCATCGTCGTCGTCGTCACCATCGTCGTCGTCACCATCGTCGTCGTCACCATCATCGTCGTCGTCACCATCATCGTCGTCGTCGTCAGCATCATCGTCGTCATCATCATCGTCGTCATCATCATCACCGTCGTCATCATCGTCGTCGTCGTAATCATCGTCGTCGTCATCGTCGTCGTCACCATCGTCGTCACCTGTTGGCACGCGGTTTTTGCCACTGCCGACAAGTTGTGTTTGAAAGTATTTAATATTACTTTGGTGTTCTTTTAGTCTCGTGCGGATCATTCGCCCCGTCTGGCCAACGCAGTGTTTGCCACAGGAGCAATTCAGTTTTCAGTTTAATGTATTAGGTATAGCCCTGGGAGCCATTCGGCTCTTGAATTAGGTGCAACCACAACAAACAAAAAGGTTAACAAGTCCAGGAAAAAACAGCAAAGTCTTCCAGAAAAAGCACCGTATATCAACGCTGTGTGCAAAAATCCCAGTGGGATGCAAGTCAAACAATAACAACCGTAAGACAATTTAGATTAAAGTTATCAGTCTAACTCTGTACTACAACAAACAAAAAAATGGCTAAAACCAAAAGTTTTCGAAATCACCAAAATAAAGCTATGAGAGCAATGTAACAGTGATCATAGGAACTGTGATTTAAATTTCACAATAAACGATATACATCACAATTAAAAACGGTAGGATGTGTATGCACGGTGTGCGTGCATAATGTGCACGTGCAATGTATGTGCATTGCACATTCACATTTTGTATGTTGATTACCCTATGAATAACCCAACCGGTGATGTCTAATCCGTTGTAATTTATATGCATGCATTTACCCCTGCCCCCTCCTGGTGTTCACACATGATTGGTTCGAAAGTGACGACATCACATGCATCCCTCGATTTAAGACCGGAACGAGAGGAGTTCTCCATAATGCTGGTTGCAATTACCAGCGAAACGTCGTACTTGAATTGCAAATTTCGATTTAAAGCTTTCGTGACTGCAGGGATTCATCTTCTTGGTTCTTTCGGTAAAGTCACGTAGAAGGGAAATAATAAAAATAAACCATTTTGTCAAGGCGCTCTTCCCCCTCCAACCCAGCTTAAATAGACGCTCCAAGCCTGGTGGTGTTTCATTCAGACTGTCTTTCCGACAGACCTGCTCTTCACCTGAGGACGGCTGCTTGCGTTGTGGCCGAAACGTCGTGAGAATTATTTTATTATGTTTTATTTTTATTATTTTATTATTTCCCTTCTACGTGACTTTCCCGAAAGAACCAAGAAGATGAATTGCAAATGTCGTGGGTTTACTCGCCAACACGCTAGTAAGGAATCGGCACTCTGTTTACGTGGCAACCCTTACGAATTGGCTGTGTCGGGTGGTGGCGGGTTTAACGACACATTTATATTTACGCGATTGAACCCCAAAAACCTGTGTTATGGATACTCGTTAATGTAATGTTATCGTTAATATCAGCATTGAATCTTAGCAGTGCAGCAACAACAAAAACAATGTGGAAACACACGTGGCGGTTGTTAATGTGCTTCAATATTCACAAAGGTCAAATATCCCCTGTATAGCCTTAGACTATTGGAACCTCATTTTCCAGTAAAAATATGATAATTGTTTTTTTACCCTTCTATCTGGCAACAAAACTGACACCTTTTTACAAGGAGTCATGTTTGCATAGACCACAATCACGGTTTCATTGCTTTTATGGTTTATTGGTGATTTTTGAAAAAAATTTCGGTTTGGCCATGTTTGTTTGTTGTAGTACAGAGTTAGACTGATGGCCTTAATCTAAGTTGTCTTGTGGTTGTTGTTTGACTTGCATCCCACTGGGATTTTTGCACAGTGTAGGTGTACGGTGCTTTTTCTGCAATATTTTGCTGTCTTTTCTTGGATTTTCTGTTTGCACATAGTCACTTTAAGATGTTTTCTTGTTCATGTTTTTTTTTTTTGTTGCGGTTGCACCCGATTCAAGAGCCGAATGGCTCACAGGGCTATACCTAATCAATGAAACTTGAAAATGAAACTTGAAAACTTGAGATGATAATCACTGCTGTGTTTGCCACGTGGCGCAGTGGCTTAGTGACGATATTAGCAGCCTAAGGGGTGTGGCAATCGGTCAGTTGGGGGCCCCAATATTTGATTCGTCTCGCACGGTCGCACCTGATGCCATTATACATCCACTGGCTCCTCTTGTCCAATCGCATCGTCGTGACGCTCACAGTCTCGGACATTTAACGCCGTAGGGACGTGGCGCCGTCTTCTTTGACACCGTTGCTGAAAACACATCTCGCCGTGGTTGTCAAAGGGGCCCCTAACTCGTAGCTTTGGCTACCAGTGGGGGGCCAGGGGGGGGGGCAGGGGGGTGGGAAGGCACCCCCCCCTGCCCCCCCCACTAGCTACGCTGCTGGGTGGGCGGCAATGGAGCTGTAGACGCGCTCGCTCACGATTCGGGCCGAGAGCGGTGGGACGAGAACAGCTTGCGGCGAGAGAATGGACGACGACGACGCTCCGAGCCATTCATTAGCACCCCGCGGGGGAGGAATTACAAACCACTGCCTCGACACCCCCCCACCCCGCACCCCTCAAACTCCCACGCGACAACCCTCAATCAGCTTATCTCCCCACAATTATTCTCAACTTTTTTTTGTCGTGGAAGGCCACCTTCCCCTCCCCCCTATCTTATCGCCACCAGAACATCGCAAACGACCACCCCACCCCCCCCCCCACCCCACTCAAACCCAGCGTGCCCCCCAGACACCAACGCAGTAGCGAGCGCGACACTACGGGGGGAGGGGGGGGGGGTGAGGACCACGTGAGTTTTCACGCAATCTATTCACGTCAGCTGTCCGTTCGGTGGCTGCCCCCCCACCCCCCGACACGACCGAGGGATGGCAGGAAATCGATAGATGTCTCCGTGGGGAATATCCTCATCCCAGATGACACGGGGCCCTGCCCTACTGGTGGCCAGCAGCGACGGCAGTGACCCAGATAACGAAGAATGGCGCCCAATAATGCCACTAGGTCCGGCGGGCTCTGTTCTTGACATGAATAATGCAGCATGTGTACACGTGTGTGGTTGTGAGTGTGTATGTGTGGGGTTGTGCGCGTGTGTGGGGGTGTGCGTGTGTGTGTGTGGGTGGGGTTGTGTGTGTGTGGGGGTGTGTGTGTGTGGGGGTGTGTGTGTGGGTGTGTGTGTGTACACGTGTGTGGTTGTGAGTGTGTATGTACACGTGTGTGTGTGTACACGTGTGGGGTCGTGAGTGTGTATGTGTGGGGTTGTGTGTGTGTGGGGGTGTGGGTGTGTGTGTGTGTACACGTGTGTGGGGTTGTGTGTTGAAAAGCTCGCGAGCCGAGTTCGATTCCCGCTCACGGCCAAAACCAGTGACGATTTTCCGAACCGGTACCTGGGCCTCCCCCTAGGTCGACTCAGCCTCAAATGAGTACCTGGTACGGCGTGTAAAACCTTGCAAATGGGGAGACAAAGGCGGCCGGGCGTGGTGCTGGTCGCTGTGTCGACCCCCTTGTGGTCTGTGCCGGCCTCTATTAGGTGCTGCTCGCTAACAACCCTCACCCCACAAGTCTATTATGGCGAAATGTGTCTGTGTGGGTCACATACACAGAGACACACCGACGCCACATCCTCTGTATGCTACAGCAGAGGTGTACGGGATTTCAACAGGACCTAGTGGCTTGGTCAAGCAAGGCCTGCGATACCATCAACAGGCCAGGGCGCTGGGTTACTCCCCTTGCTTTTCGGGGGATCCCTAATCCTCTGCTCGTCATCACGGAGGGCCTTGTTGATGGTGGGCAGGCTCAGGCAAAGCTGCGTTGCCCGGAGTCAGAGCCATTTTCCCGTTCACCTTGGGGTGCGCGACAGGGGTGTCCTCTGGCCTCAATACTATCGAACATTTTCGGTTGACAATGTAGTTCAATTAGCCCTTCATGGTTGTAGCAGAGAATGTAATACAATGGGAGGCCGATCGATGGCAGGGCGCCGTCAAGGGATGGCTGCGTCTTACTGCTCAACCATGTTACGTATGCTGAAGATGTGGCAATTGCTTTGTGCTCAGACGAGGAGTTTGAGACTCTGCTGCTGAACGTAGAGTGTGCCACTCGGAGGTGGGTCCTCACCATCGGTGCCACTTACAACAGAGCTCATCAGCCTGCCTGGATATCATATTCTTAGGTTTTTTCGGTAAAGTCACGTAAGTAAAAAAGTTAAAATTAATAAAAGTAAAATAAAAATAAAATAAAAAATCACGACGTTTCGGAAGCAACACAAGCTTCCGCCTTCAGGTGGAAGCTTGTGTTGCTTCCGAAACGTCGTGATTTTCTATTTTATTTTTATTTTACTTTTATTAATTTTAATTTTTTACCTACGTGACTTTACCGAAAAAACCTAAGAATATGAATCCTTGCAGTCACGAAAGCTTCAAATCTAGAATGCCTGGATATCGTCTGTGCCATGGATACTCCAGCCCCGGAGGCGGTTTTGGAGTGGGTGGAGGAGTTCCCGTACTTGGGCCGTTGTGCGCTTGGTCAGCTTCAGTCTGCCAGCGGAGATGTCACTTTATCTTTTCATCAAATAGTCAAAGTGATATCCTCCTCCAATGAGCATCGAGGTGGTGATCGATTCCCGATTACAGCCCTGAGCCCGTGGTGCAAGTTCCTCATTCATATGGCAGGGGCGAATATACCCTGTGTGGCCTTAAAGGGGAAAAAAAAAATATCTACAATGGGCAACGTTTCAGGTAATGGCCCTTGTCCATAGCACACGCCCATATTACAACCACTCATGACTTCCCCTCAAAGTGGTACTCGCTTTATCGACCCCAAGAGGGATGATGGGCTCATTTAACCCCCAGTCAGCCGTTGAACTCGCGACCTTTCGACCTCGGGCCGCTCGCTCTGCGCGCCGAGCCAATCGGTCCGTCTGTGGCGACGGCCGTGACATTGCCAGGGACCTCGCGGCAATCCGACCGGAAACAAATCGGCCAATAACACCACAACAACAACAACGACAAAGACAAATCTCTCTCCCCCCCACCGCCGTATGGCGTTAACAGACTGTTGGGGCAAGTGCTGTTAGCGAGTAGCACCGATGAAGACCGGCACAGCACACGAGTGGGAGGTGTGGCCATAACCGCCACCCCGACACCGCCTTTGTCTCTCCAATGATGACGTGTTTTTTTTCCTTTTACGAAATGTACGCACTGCACCAGGTACTCGACAACACCGCACGCAGACACACACACACACACACGTGCGGGTGGGCATGTGCTCCATCATGCTGATGGTGGAGTAGTAGGAACTGGGGGGGGGGGATGTGGGAGGTTGATTGAGCACCATCAATCAGCTGGTGGCACTGCAGTGGGGGGCGGGGGGGGTTATGGGGGGCTTAGACGGCAGGGCACGGTGTGGGGGTCCCGGGGACGCAGTTAACGAGCTATGACATTCTTTCGGTAAAGTCACGTAGCTTTACCGAAAGAACCAAGAATAAGAATCCCTGCAGTCACGAAAGCTTTAAATCGAGAGATATGACATTGCAAACAAGCTGGTCAAGCCAGTCGATTAAGTGAAGCCCCTATCGTGTGGCGGGATTTGACTGTTGAATGGAGACCCACAGAGACTCACATTACAGAGAGATACACAGACTTACGAAGACCAATCGACATATATAGAGATCCACATACTTCGGCAGACTCACAGACTTGCACACACAGGTTGACAAAGTTTAAACATCACCAATACATCCGTCAACAACCCTGCCCTCGTATAAATATAGCCGAGATACCATTAAAAAGGGCCATTTCCCGGAACGTTGCCCATTAAACAAATTTTGTTGACGTGGCATCCCTATTTAAATTAGCTTTGAGGCATTGGTGCTTGTCTTCTCTATACAGCCCCTGATTGGAAATTCCACATTCCTATGGCGGGGTGCGAGTCTCTACATAGGACAGTCACTGTTGTTGACTTCCCCCCCGCCCACCCCCACACAAAGTGGTAGATATTTTATCGACCCTGGATGGATGATGGGTCAAGTCGCTGCTGTTATTGCTGACAATACAATAACTACTACTACTGTTGTAGATGATGTTGATAATGATGATATTGCTATTGACGCTACTTGCTGCTGCTGCTGCTGATGATGATGATCACGACGAAGATTTTAGAATTTCTTGATCTGCTCGGAATGATCAGGATGATAATGATGATGCTGATGACGACGACTCTCGCTGCACAGCGGCCATCTCGGTCATTTCCAAACGACCTGCATCTGTCACTGACACGAGACAGATGGCCTTCGCCAGTCAGCCCCGCTGCTCGATAATTACAGCAGAGGAAGGCCACTTCACACCCACGTGCCCCCCCCTCCCCACACTCCCCCCCCCTCCTACCTCACCGCGTGCCACCGCTCCACTCGGCTGCCTCCTCTCAGCTACGCGCGATACAAAACTTGCGACAGGGCCCCCACCACCACCCCGCCCCCCCAACCTTCGCTTTTTCCACTGCCACACATCCGAGCTGAGCCAGCGCGGGTGCCGCACGGTCACACGGGTGGTTTTTTCTGTCGAGTGTCGTGGACTCGCACATTTACCCACGCCGATGATGACGACCACAACGACGACGACGACAGTGACGATAACAGCGATGACAAAGATGACGCCAAAGTTGACGTTGACAGCGAGCGATGATGACGATGGCGTTGTCGATCGAGGCTACAATGATGACGACAACGAGGAGGATGATGACGACGGTGACGACAGAGTTGGTCTCGTGATGACTGCGGCGATGATGATGATGATGACGGCACGGCGCCCACCGCCGTCACCCTCCCCTGCGCTCCTCCTCCCCCACCTCTTTCTCCTCGACGAGGGCGGCCTGGAGCGAGCGGCACTAACCCAGCGCTCAGCGACGCGCTCAGCGACGCGCTCAGCTCGCTTCACTGAGCGACCTGTGCGTGGCTACAGCTGATGAGGGCGAGCTCCCCCTACCCCCCCTCCCCTATTTCCACCCTCCCACTACCACCCCCCCACTTCCACCACCCCCCCCACTTACATCCTCCCCCCTCCACCTTCCACCACCCGAGTTGAACCGCCACAATGTGGAGCAGAGTCACTGTGGAATGGAACCACCGTGGAACGTAACACTGTCAAGTGGAACCATTGTTGAACAGATCAACTCCAATGGTACTTGGGACTGTAACCCCTGTGAAATTGGAACCGCTCTGCAACAGAACCATGGAACCATTCTACAATAGAACCATGGGACCACTCTGGAGCAGAACCACGCGACCATGGCACCACCCTAGAGCAACACAGACCCAGGAGTCTGGGCCCCCCGAGTCTCTGCCCACAAGAGATGCGTGTTCACCAGCGTCTCTGCCCCCGAGCGAATCCGTGCACTTCGTGAACTCCCGTGAACTCTCGTGACCTCCCGTCACGTGACCTCCCCTCACGTGCACGCTTCTCCATGGCATCTCGAGTCGCCCACGATCATTCCCCCCCACCCCAGCCCGCCCCCACCGCGCCCCCACCCCAGCCTGCCCCCACTCCACCCCATTTCGCCCCGCCCCCACCCCATTCTATTCCGCCCCGCGATCGGGAACGCCGAGTTGCGATTCCAGGTGAATGGCTTGGCAGAGGAGAGTCGCCATCTGCCGCGGCTTCATCATCGGGGGTGGGGGGGTTAGCACGGCCATCTGGTACGCAACGGCCAACTCGCCATTTGCCAGAGAAGCGCAAAGGTGGCGGCCCTGGTGAGATTACGGGATCATAGTCATCGTCATCATCATCATCATCGGGGGGTACATTTATAATCTCACTCAACGTATTCGCCAGGAGACATCAGAGTTGGGATGTTAATAGTTAGCCCCATCCATAGACGGGAGGTATACTGGATGTGGTGTGCCGGCAAAGAAAATGTCTTCCCGGTGGCTGAGCAGGACAGATCTGGCTGAAATTAACCCTTGGGCCTTCCCTGCTTTATCTATAGACCTCCCATCCATTCATGATCGATTTCTCGTCTATTGAAAACAGACATCCCATCCATTTTCTATTGAAAACAGACTTCCCATCCATTTTCTATTGAAAACAGACTTCCCATCCGTTTTCTATTGAAAACAGACTTCCCATCGATTCAGTATCTATTCATCGTCTATTCTGAATAGACGCCCGTCCATTGGGCCCCGCAAGGCTTGCTTCCACCTCGTAGAGGGCGCAGATGCCTCCCCTGGCCTGCGATTGGCTCGGCGGGTTTCATGGCCTGTGATTGGTTCGGCGGGTCCCCCCGAGGCCCTGTGATTGACTCGGTGGGTCCCCCTGTGGCCCTGCGATTGGCTCGGTGGGTCTCTCCGAGGCCCTGTGATTGGCTCGGTGGGTCCCCCTGTGGCCCTGCGATTGGCTCGATGGGTCTCTCCGAGGCCCTGCGTTTGATTGGACTTCTCACCCGACGGCGAGGCTGCGCCCCGGTTGGCGCCGTGTGGCCGCCACCGCCACCACGTGGTGCTTGCCCGAGTTGATGATGTCGCTGCTGAGCTCCCAGGCGGATGGGTCGACGGGCTGGGCCCCCAGCACCTCGATGCCCTTCTTCGCCTTGGCCCTGCGGCAGAGACGACCCCCACAAGCCCGCCCCGAACACGACGAGTTAACGAGCCGCGACGCCACGCATCAACACGCAGGGTCGTGCGGAGCCCGGGGCGAATCACACGGTGCCCCCTCCCCCAATCCTTCCCCATGCCGACGCCTTCACACCAAACGGGAAGTGTTACATCTGACACCGTGACGATGAAGCGCGCCCACGGGTGGGAAGGGAGTTTCACAACAACATCCGTGCGTGATTCACCAACCCTCGATGCTGCTGCTGCCTCTACTAGCGCTGGACTAGAGGCAGCTACTAGCACTGCAGCAGCTGCCACCACCACCACCACCACCACGGGCCAGCCAACACTCTCACGAGCACAGCCGACCGCCAGCACCGCCGCGCGTCACCGCGCACCAACTGTGATAATTACCGGCGCATCTCCCCCCTCAGCGTGAGGCCGGGACCGACAATCTTCGCCAGGGTCATTCATCATCGCCACCGTGCCAGGCAGCAGTGCGCCAGTGCGGTTTCAGACCTGGGAGTTCGTGCACAGACGCCATACGCTCTGTTCCATCTGCTACAGCGGAGGTGTAGGGAATTTCGGCAGAGCCTACATATCTGCTTTGTTGACCTGGTTCAAGGTCTATGATACGGTGAAGAGACCGGGGATTTGGGTTATTCTTGGTGATTTCAGGGTACCGGACTCTGCGCACAAACCTTTAAGGACCTTCATGATGCCAGGTAATGCTGCTTGGCTTGGGAGTCGGAGGCATTTCCTGTTCACCTTGGCGTGCGACAGGGATGTCCTCTGGCTCCCACATTATTTAACATCTTTTTCTTAACAACGGAGTTCAATTAGCCCTTCATGGCTGCACCGGAAGAATTTACATCTGGCACGGAGGTACAATGGGAGGCCGATCGATGCCCGGGTGCGGTCAAAGGAAGTATCCCCTTCTGGTCAACCACGTTCTGTACGCCGATGACCTGGTCATTGCCGCTCACTCCAAACAGGAGACTCTGCTGCTGAGCCTGGAGCATGCCACTTACCACAACAAAGACAAAGATCCCCCGTATAGCCTTAACCGACTGCAGGGACAAGTGCTGTTAGCGAGTGGCAGCAGCAGCAGTAGTGGCAGCAGTAGTGACAGTAGCAGTAGTGGTAGCAGCAGTAGTGGTAGCAGCAGCAGTGGTAGCAGCAGTGGTAGCAGCAGCGGTGGCAGCAGCAGCGGTGGTAGCAGTAGCAGCAATGGTAGCAGCAGTGGTAGCAGCAGCAGTGATAGCAGCAGTAGTGGTAGCAGCAGTGGTAGCAGCAGTGGTAGCAGCAGCAGTGATAGCAGCAGTGGTAGCAGCAGTGGTAGCAGCAGCAGTGATAGCAGCAGTAGTGGTAGCAGCAGTAGTGGTAACAGCAGCAGTGGTAGCAGCAGTGGTAGCAGCAGCGGTGGTAGCAGCAGCGGTGGTAGCAGCAGTAGTGGTAACAGCAGCAGTGGCAGCAGCAGTGGCAGCAGCGGCAGAAGCAGCGGTGGTAGCAGCAGCGGTGGCAGCAGCGGTGGCAGCAGCAGCGGTGGCAGCAGCAGCAGTGGCAGCAGCAGCGGTGGCAGCAGCGGTGGTGGAATTTGTGTCGTTGAGGACACGCAGATCAAGCTTCTGCGTGCAGCGGAGGGGAGAGCCCCTGGTGCACCGTTGACCTCTCGTGCTCTCGGGCCGCATTAACGCTCGGAGCCCAGAAATAATTTTCCGCATTAAGATGGAAATGTTTTTCTAGAATGATTTATAATGGGCATCGGGGCGGCAGTCATCTTCCTGTTTACAGTGGCGGACATTCCACGTTGCTATAGCGGTTGGGGGGAGGAGGAGGGCGAGGACATCCATGAGACGACCACTGTATGTTGACTTGCATGCAATGTGGTACTCGTTTTATCGATCCCTGGAGGGAGGGATTATGGGCTGAAATCACTCCCCCCACCAAACACCACAACCAGGATTTGAACTCGAAACCTTCCGATTGATGCCAACCGCCGTTGGTGGAGCAACCACGTGGCCGGACGATGACGTCACTGGCGCCAGCGTCCAGAGGTTACCGGTTCGATCACCCGGCGCGGCAGTTCAAACAATGGGGGGGGGGGGGGGGGGAGTTTCGTTAAATTCCCTCCCTCCCACGCCTCCGTTCACCCAGCAGGTCACGTGCAGTGGGGTAAATCGTGGGTGCCGCCACCCTCGGAGCAAGTCGTCTGACCGGCGTGGAAAGGGGAGGCCAACGACCGTCGCAGCGGCAGCGGCAGGAGATCGATTGGGAGGCGACTGACCGACCGGCGAGCGACCGGCGTGACCTGGCGACTAACTCGATCGTTCATCCGTCAGCCCCTTCGAGCGCGTCGGATTCTCCACCAAGCGAGCGCAGGGCGGTAGCCGCTGGGTTGCCGCACCCCGGACGTTCGCAAGGTGCGTATATATCCAACGTTCAAGCGAAGCAAGCGAGTAAATAAATGATGAGAGCGGAATTGGAGGTCGAATGTCAAATAGAGAGGGGGAACCGCCCCCACCCCCCCAAACAACGGTCCCCGGCGCTCCGCGACCTCCCCCAGACGCTCCCACATCCACCCTCACCCATCAATAACCACGCCTCATTAACCGCCGATTAATGGGCTTCCACATACTTCCTCCTGCGGCCGTCCCTCCCGGCCTTCCAGGGTGGGGGGAGCGGGGAGGGGAGGTGGCGGTGGCATTGTCAGCCATGGTCTATCCGCTGCTGGATGAATTCATCCCCCCACCCCCCCACAAAATCGTCCCCGTCTCTCGCGAGCTTGGCGAAGCCACCTATTCGCATGGACATTTACACAAACGTTCACACAAACATTTGGGTGAACATTCACATGCCATGCACACTTGAGACGCGCGTGTAGACAGACGCACACAGACGGACAAACAAATGAACAGACAGGCGTAGATAATCAGATGGACATATGGATAAAGAGGAATAGCAATGTAGATAAACGGACAGACATGAAGATAAGCAAAGAGACACGCATACAGATTAAGAGACACACACACACACAGATAATTATCAGACACGCACACAGGCAGCCAATTCATCTGATGGCTCGAGGGGTGGTGGCGGTGGGGGTGGGGGTGGGGGCCGTGGGGTGGGTGGTCGAATGATCGTAGCGATGTCGTGAATATTTAATGAGCAATATATTCCAGGTGAATCTTCTCGTCCCAGGGTCGCGACCCCTCACCGGCGGTCCCCCCCTCCCCCTCCCCCCTGCTGCTCGAGGGGTGATCATCGTTTGGGGATCAAGGGCATCTCAGGGGGGGGGGAGGTCGTGATCACCGAGGTGTCAGTCTCAGTCTGTGTACCAATATATTCTTGGGTTTTTTCGGTAAAGTCACGCAGGTAAAAAATTAAAATTTAAATTAATAAAAGTAAAATAAAATAAAAATAAAATAAAAATCACGACGTTTCGGAGGCAACACAAGCTTACGTCTTCAGGTGGAACTGTCACAGCACGATTGCTGTATCAAGTGACAGCACGATAGCTGTATCAAGTATCATTTTACTTGATACAGCTGTCGTGCTGTGACGGTTCCACCTGAAGACGGAAGCTTGTGTTGCCTCCGAAACGTCGTGATTTTTATTTTATTTTTACTTTACATTTATTAATTTAAATTTTTTACCTACGTGACTTTACCGAAAAAACCCAAGAATATGAATCCTTGCAGTCACGAAAGCTTCAAATCTAGAATGTGTACCAATATGTCAGTCCCGTCTTGCGCCTGTAGATCGTCTCATCAATCTGTCTCTCCACATTCGGAGCACAGCAACAGGGTCGCGATTCCCAGACGAGCCCGACCTTTGTGGCTTCTGCAGTTCAATTTCTCCGTCGCGGTTTATTTATCTATCGTTATAATTCTTTTCATGCGATTCCCCCCCGGTCCAACGTTATCCAGATTGCGCCATCCTCATCATCGTCGTCGTACGCCGCGTCGTTACGAGACAAAGAATCCGATTGGAAGAGTCGCACAGCGGTGTAGTCCTTAGTAGTAGAGAGTGGCCCGTGGAAGTGGATATCACAGAGCTTGCTGGCTCTGTGATATCCCCCTCTATATTTGGACGCCTGTATATTTGGAGTTTGCACTGTTGCCCCGATGGTCGCGTGTATTTTTCTCCGTGTCCTCCGGTCTTTCCCTCCACATTTGGAACCATGTGTATTTAGCTGCTATAACTTCCCACGCGATAAGCCACTTCGTTGAGCTACCATTTGTGGCCAGGTCGCTTCTGAAAAAGAGCTGTATAGCTCAGTGGGCCTTACCTGGTAAAATATAAATAGTTTCGTTTCTAGTTTTACTTTTGTATATAACAACCCATGGGAGTTGATATCACAATGATGTCTATGGGATTCTCCTTAACCCTTCTTGGCCGTGGCCGAGAACTGAACCTCTGGTCGGTGACTGCGTAGCTGCACCACCGCTCCACCGCAAGTCGGTGACAGTGCGGCTGGGCGACGATCAACAGCGCGATGTGATCGGCAGACACAGCTCCGAAATTAAACTTCCAAATAAAATGGCAGCAACCGGATACAACAAAAACCCATCATCATCAGGATCAATTTTAACGCATTCTCAGAAACGAATTAAAGAAGTTCTGCTTGGTGAGGCGAAACACACGAAGCACTCGTAAAGCACTCATAGAATACTCCCCACCACCCCCACCCCCCGCCCCCTCCCCCGCCTGAGTCGTTCCGCTCATTGCCGAAGCGCGGCGAGATGAGCGGCGAGGGGGGGGGGGGCGATGGCGAGCGCGTCTCACCGCAAGGTGAAGCGCTCCAGCGTGGAGTTGCGCGGCAGGGTCACGGTGATGCTGATGACCTCGCCGGGCCGGAAGGACTTTTCCGGAACGAGCAGCGCGACGCCGCCCTCCAGCCGCGACTCGGTCACTGGGGGCGACGGCGGAGACAGGAGGAGGCCCACGCTGCCGATGCGCAGCAGCGGCCTGTGGTGCTGCCGCGTGTCGGGGTCGTCGCGGCCGCGCCGGGAGCTGGAGTTGCCACCTCTGGAGGCATTTAAACAAAAAAAACGGGACGTATCATGGATATGGCTGGAGAGGTGGCAAGCGCTCTCTGGTGATGGTGGCGGCAATGGTGGTGGTACTAGGGTTGTCACCTCCGGGCCGTAAGAAAACTAAACTGGGTCAAAGCATGGGAAGTAGAATATCTTACGATACCAGAACTACGCGTGAATCCGTTGTCTGGAGTGGTGCATGATTATCGTGATTATTTTTGTGTTTTATGAAATTGGTAAATACGGGGACTAGATGTCCTCGATAAAACAAAAAATTAAATCAGAAATGTGCACCCGGATGCGAAATATCGGATGAGTCCAAAAGGTCCGCTTAGTTTCAGACCGATCCAAAAGAGCGAGGTGACAGGAAGTGACGCCGCTCACATCGCCCTCCCCTCCTCGCTGTTCCGACCAAAAGTGGACGTCGCATGGGAATCGGGTGACGTTACTTTTGTTCACACGAGGACACGTAATGCCAACGATCAGATAATCCGATTTAAAAAGCAAAATACTGCAAAATATTCTAAAATAATCCTAAATCTTTACAAACAGAACTCATTCCCAATACACGTTGGCCCAACGTTGCACGTTTACTGGGTTTCTATTCCTGGAAGGTCTCGGAGATCTCTCAGGACAGCCACCTCAACGAGAGATTGATCCTAGGGACTCCAGCACAGACGGAAACCCTAACTGGTGCAGGTGTGTAGTCCATGCTACCTGACACCTCCGCCTGCCCGCTGCTGCTGCTGCCTGGCTTCATCACCACGGCAACTCCCATCAGCCTCGGCCGGGCGGACCGAGAAGTAGAGCTCTACGCGGGCCGCAGCCTGGGACTCGCCCAAGGGCCTCTGCCTGCGACCCGGCACCACGGTGGGGGGCGCGAACCAGGCGAGGGGTAGGGCGAGCCCGGCCAGGCACAGGCCCAGGTTGGTGTCGAGGCGGCAGGAGCCGCGCGCCTCGCGCGTCTCGCGGAACGCGTGGAGGTGGACGCACGGCAGGCTCGCGATGTCGCTGTGGTCGTCCCAGTCGCGGCCCGTCGCGTGGAATAGGACCTTGGTGCACAGGAGAGGATGCTCACCGATCCAACGACGGATAACGTTGACGCAAGCCGGCCTTGTGGCCGCATTGGCGGTACTAATAAAATTTCGCAGCAGCTGCTTGCAGCAAGTATTTGATTCTACGATCCATCACATTAACTCAACAGGGAAGTTCAACTTCTGTCGGCCCCGCTCCTTCCGCTTTAGCCCCGCCTTTTCTCTCTCTGTGCCCTACCCCCTTTCTCCTTAGGCCCCACCCTTTCCCGATTGGCCCTGCCTCTTTCTGTTTCGGCCCTGAGTTTCAGGGCCACCTCCATCGTGAGCATTTATTTATTCATTGATTGCCCATCTCTGCCACAGTTTTCCGCCCTCCTCACCTGCACTTTGGGCGAGCTGGAGTACACCTTCTCCTGCACCAGCACGGCCCGCAGCCTTGCTGCCTGGCCACTGCCGCCGCCGGCGGGCCCTCCTCCTCCTCCAGAGGAAGAGGAGGCGGCGTCTGAGCCGCCACGAGGTCCATCCGACCAGCCGCCCAGCGACGGCCCCAGCAGCTCCGGAGGGATGGGGCGAGACACCCGGAAGGGGCCGAACGTGGCGTTGACGCGTGGCTCTGACAGGGGACGCACCCCCCGCGCGCCGAGCATCACGAAGGGGGCCTGCGTACGTGGGAACACGCGCGGGTGTGCAAAAGGGTGGGGGGGTGGGTGAAGGGACGGTGGGCGGCGGCCACAGAACGCGAGGTCGTCACGGTTCCGTACGGCAGAGGTCGCAAACGGGTTTTGATTCCTTACCCGTACCCGGCCGCACCAGGGTCGCAAACGGGTACCCGTACCGTACCCGGCCGTACCCGTACCCTACCCGTACCCGGCGTGTCCCACCGTGGACCTTGTTTCTGATCTGTTCTTAACGCACCCTCCGCGACACACGCACACACACACAAACACTACAAGCACACACCAAAGATCCCCCGTATAGCTTTAACAGGCTGTTGGGGCAAGTGCTGTTCGCGAACACCTATGAAGGCCGACACGGCACACGAGGGGGTGGGTGGCCAGCACCACGCCCGGCCGCCTTTGTCTCCCTAGTGGCGATGTTTACACACCGCACCAGGTACTCATTTGAGGCTGAGTCGACCTAGGGGAGGCCCAGGACCGGGTCAGATAATCGCCACTGATGTTGGCCGTGAGCGGAAATCGGATCCGGGTCGTCGGGTTCGTAGCGCAGCGCGCTAACCGCTACACTACCGCTCCCCACAACACACAGACTCACACACTACACACACACACTATGCACACACGCTACACGCACACACTACATACACTACACACACACTATGCACACACTATACACGCACACACTACATACACACACACACTATGCACACACGCTACACGCCAGAGGTGTGGACTCGAGTCATGTGACTTGGACTCGAGTCAGACTCGAGTCATGAATTTGATGACTTCAGACTCGACTTGGACTTGCATAACAATGACTTTGTCCCACCTCTGAGGTGTGGACTCGAGTCATGTGACTTGGACTCGAGTCAGACTCGAGTCATGAATTTGATGACTTCAGACTCGACTTGGACTTGCATAACAATGACTTTGTCCCACCTCTGCTACACGCACACACTACATACACTGCACACACTATGCACACACGCTACACGCACACACTACATACACACACACACTATGCACACACCATACACGCACACACTACATACACTGCACACACTATACACGCGCACACTACATACACTACACACACACTATGCACACACGCTACACGCACACACTACATACACTACACACACTATGCACGCACTACGCACGCACTACACACACTATACACGCTCACACTACATACACTACACGCACTACGCACACACTACATACACTACACACACTATACACGCACACACTACACACACTACATACACTACACACATTATACACGCACACACCATACACGCACACACTACATACACTACACACACTACATACACTGCACACGCCATACACGCTCGCCCGGCACCTGCAGCAGGTGCGCGCTGGCGTTGCGGAAGAGCTCCGCGTGCGGGTTGGCCGTGTGCAGCAGGAAGGCCAGGTGACCTTCCGGCAGGGTCACGTGGGCCCTCAGGTGTACGGGGGTCAGGGGTCGAGCCCCCAAGCCGGGGCCCTCTGCGACTGGGTCACCGCCGGACGCCGCCGCCGACTCTGCCGGAGGAAACGCGCCACGGTGAGCGGGGACTCACCACCCCCTACAGCACGGGGGGGGGGGGGTGTAGGGGAGCTCAAGGACCCCCCACTTGGTTTGGGTGAACCACAGACGAGAGGGTGGAGTGTCACGTGCAAGAAGCGGGTGGTTGGGTAGGTGTGTTAGTGATTGAGTTAGTGAAGGGGCGTGTGAGTTAGTGAGTGAACGGGTGAGTGGGTGAGTTAATGAGTGAGTGGGTGAACGAGTGGGTGAGTGAATGAGTGAGTGAACGAGTGAGTGGGTGAACGAGTGAGTGGGTGAACGAGTGAGTGAACGAGTGGTTGGGGTAAGTTAATGAGTAGGTGGGTGAGTGAATGAGTGGGTGGATGGGTGAGTGAGTGAGTGGGTGGGTGAGTGAGTGGGTGGGTGAGTGGGTGGGTGGGTGAATGAGTGGGTGGGTGGGTAGGTGAGTGAGTGGGTGAGTGAGTGGTTGAGCGAGTGGTTGAGTGAGTGGGTGAGTGAGTGGGTGGGTGAGTTGGTGAGTGGGTGGGTGAGTTGGTGAGTAGTTGGGTGAGTGAGTGAGTGGGTGAGTGAGTGGTTGAGTGAGTGGGTGAGTGAGTGGGTGAGTGAGTGGGTGAGTGGGTGAGTGGGTGAGTGGGTGAGTGGGTAGGTGAGTGAGTGAGTGGGTGAGTGACCTGGGATCAACACAAATGACAAAAGCACAAAAACCAAACCAAACAAACCAAAGTACAGCAATGAAGCAAACGGCAATCGGCACAAACACCAAAGGAAGAAGAAAGACGCAGCACAACACGACGAATGGAAAACATCACACACGCGTAAATCAGATGCTCAATCAATGCTAAATATTACATTCCCAGCAGCGCAAAATCGGCTTAGGGCAGATTACCTCGGGGGGACTGATTACGGGAGCACAACAGTGAGGCGGGGGACCTCTGCGGTCACTGGAGAGCGAGGGGAGGGGAGAGGAGAGCGGTAGCAACCAGCCGGCCGCGCGGAAGCAGCTGGGGGAGGAACGGGAACGCGGGAGACTGGGGGAGGCTTTTGCCCAGCAGTGGGAATATACAGACTATGCGCGCATCTTGAAGTTATTTCGCACCGTACGTGGACGACCGTCCTAATGGGACGCGCGGGGGGAAGAAAAACAAACGATAAACGAGACCCACAGACTCCCATAGAGACCCACAGATTCCCATAGAGACCTGCAGACTCCCATAGAGACCCACTGTCTCACAAAGAGACTCTTAGGCTTAAACTGAGACCCACAGGCTCACAGACCCACAGACTCACATAGACACCCACAGACTCCCATAGAGACCCACAGACTCCCATAGAGACCCACTGTCTCACAGAGACCCACAGACCCACATAGAGACCCACAGACTCCCATAGAGACCCACCGTCTCACATAGAAACTCTTAGGCTTAAACTGAGACCCACAGGCTCACAGACCCACAAACTCACATAGACACCCAGAGACTCACATAGAAACGCATAGGCTTGCACTAGGACCTACAGGCTCACAGACCCACAGACTCACATAGAGACCCACAGACTCACAGAGACCCACACACTCATATAGAGACCCATAGACTCACATACAGACCCACAGACTTACAGACCCACAGACTCACATAGAGACCCACATACTCACATAGAAACGCATAGGCTTGCACTAGGACCTACAGGCTCACAGACCCACAGACTCGCATAGAGACCCACAGACTCACAGAGACCCACATAGAGACCCACACACTCATATAGAGACCCATAGACTCACATAGAGACCCACAGACTCACAGACCCACAGACTCACATAGAGACCCACATACTCACATAGAAACGCATAGGCTTGCACTAGGACCTACAGGCTCACAGACCCACAGACTCACATAGAGACCCACAGACTCACAGAGACCCACATAGAGACCCACACACTCATACAGAGACCCATAGACTCACATAGAGACCCACAGACTCATGCTCTCTGCCTTCAACAACCCGCATTGACCGGCATGGTGAAGTATGGCCAATTGACCGCCGCGACCCGCTGGAGCATTGCGAATATGCCATCACGCCCCACTGATGTCAGCCGTGGCCCAGAATCACAGCGCAGTGCGCTAATCACTGCGCCTCCACTCCCCGTCGGGATGATTTCACTCAGATGAATTCCCCACGCGCTGCGCTTTGTAATTCAGTCGCAACGTATGTCTGCTCGAATGCCCTTTGTGTTGGCTCTGATCTCCACCGACGGGTTCGAAAGCCGGTGGTGGAAATTCCACGTTCATACGACGGCGCCCAGACCACCTTGCTGGGTACATTACATCTCATACATTCAGATGACCTTGACCGACTCACGAAAATGTGTACGGTGGCCATGACAACGACGTTCTTTTAACAGGAGACCAGGGAGATAACCATTTGGCAAATTGGGGGCGGGTGGCTGGGAGAATGTTTGTTAAAGATGTTTGGTTTGTTGTTGTTGATGTTGCTCGTGATGATCGCTAATGATCCACTCGTGAAACCTCCCGGTGGTTTTTTTTTTATTAGGGGGGGGGGGGTGAGTTAGAGAGCCGGCAAAGCGCTCGTAGAGAGGAGAGAGAGGGAGGGAGATGGAGAGAAATCTCCACCCTTGTTCTGAACACGCGACACAGGGAAGACGTCTTTAGTGGAGCTGATCGACTCCTTATTTATCGCTGTGCCCGGCAAGTGCACTCGACTGTCCGTGTTTCCGTGTGTGGCTGTGTGTGTGGTTGTGTGTGGGAGGCTGTGTGTGTGGCTGTGTGTGTGTGTGGCTGTGTGTGTGTATGTGTGGCTGTGTGTGTGGCTGTGTGTGTGTATGTGTGGCTATGTGTGTGTGTGGCTGTGTGTGTGTGTGGGTGCTCGCTAACAGCACTTGCCCCTACAGTCTGTTAAGGCTATACGGGGATCTTTGTCTTTGTCTTTGTATGTGTGTGCCTCGCGTGGGGAGCGGTAGTGAACTTGGCGACCCACTCATGGCCTAACACCAGTGACGATTATCTGAACCGGTCCTGGGCCTCCCCTAGGTCGACTCGGCCTCAAATGAGGACCTGGTGCGGTGTGTAAACATCGTCACTGGGGAGACAAAGGCGGCCGGGCGTAGTACTGGCCACCCACCCCCTCGTGTGCCGTGCCGGCCTTCATTAGATGGATACTCGCTAACAGCACTTCCCCAACAGTCTGTCAAGGCTATCCGGGGGAATCTTTGTCTTTGTCCGCGTGTGTCCACGTGTGTTTGTTCGTGCGTCCAATGTCACTTGAGCAACAAACAAAACAAAAACAAACACAAGACTCACAACTCGACCTCACCATCCCAGGTGATCACACCAAGTCGGCGTGAGAACACCACGTTGTACCGAGTCGGCATTGTTTGATGCTCGCGGCGGAGCGAATCGAAATAGGTTGGGTTTTTTTTGGGGGGGGGGGGGGGGCTGGGATCGTTCGAGGCGCGGTGGGCTACGTGCGGTGCGAAAGAAGTTCAACATGCGAGAAAGGACACGGGGCACGATGAGCGAGAGGGAGGGGGAAGTGACATCCACGGACTCGGCCCGAACTCGACGTCCGCAGGTCGCCGTCATCGCTGCTGAGACGCGGGGGGTGGGGGGGGCGACACGTGGACTTGAAATCTCTCTCGTGGGACGACTCCCTTTGCAGACTTGGAACTCTGCGGAACTCTCTGAAGGTTACAGCCCCCTCCCCTACCCCACCAACCCCCCTCCCCTCCCCCAACCCCCCCTCCCCTCCTCCAACACCCCCTCCCCTCCTCCAACACCCCCTCCCCTATCCCCCCAACCCCCCTCCCCTATCCCCCAACCCCCCCTCCCCTATCCCCCCCAACCCCCCTCCCCTCCCCCAACCCCCCTCCCCTATCCCCCCCCAACCCCCCCCTCCCCTATCCCCCCCCCAACCCCCCTCCCCTATCCCCCCTCTCCTCCCCTCCCCCAACCTCCCACCCCTCCCCCAACCCCCCCTCCACCCCTACGCACGACGGTTCGCTCAGCACTGCGGTTCAAGCCGCCGAACGCGGCGGGGACAACGCCACGAGTCGTGGAGAGGGGAGGGGTTCAGGGGGGGGGGATGTGTAGGGGAGGGGCGCTGTGCTCACCCCACCCCACCCACCACCCCCCCCCGCCCTCCTCCTCCTTGACGGCAGGGAGACAAAGGCGAGCCGACAGGTGAAGCGGTAACGCGGACGGACGACGCGGAAGGAGCGTGCGGAGGGCGTGAGGTCACGGTCGCGGTGGAGCACCGGGCAAAGTTGGTGGTGGGGGGGCATCAATCGTGCCCCCCCCTTAACCCCAACAGCCCCCCAGAGTTAAACGGTTTCTCTTGCGGTTGTGCCCCCCCCCCCATCCCTAACCCCGCACGCCCCCACCCGACCACTACCCCCCCACCGCGAAATCGGAGACCGTGCGGCTGGAGGAGTGGTGGTTCGCGTCCCTCTCTCTCCGCGTCCCTCTCTCTCCGCGTCCCTCTCTCTCCGTGTCCCTCTCTCTCCACGTCTCTCAATCTCTGTCTCTCTCTCCGTGTCCCTCTCTCTCCACGTCTCTCAATCTCTGTCTCTCTCTCCGTGTCCCTCTCTCTCCGTGTCCCTCTCTCTCCGCGTCCCTCTCTCTCCGCGTCCCTCTCTCTCCGTGTCCCTCTCTCTCCACGTCTCTCAATCTCTGTCTCTCTCTCCGTGTCCCTCTCTCTCCGTGTCCCTCTCTCTCCACGTCTCTCAATCTCTGTCTCTCTCTCCGTGTCCCTCTCTCTCCGTGTCCCTCTCTCTCCACGTCTCTCAATCTCTGTCTCTCTCTCCGTGTCCCTCTCTCTCCGTGTCCCTCTCTCTCCACGTCTCTCAATCTCTGTCTCACTCTTCGTGTCTCTCACTCTCCGTGTCTCTCACTCTCCGCGTCTCTCTCTCTCCGTGTCCCTCTCTCTCTGTCCCTCTCTCTCCTTGTCCCACTCTGTGTCCCGTGTCCCTCTCTCTCTCTCGGTCCCTGTGTCGCCTCTGTCTCTGCCCCCCACTCTCTCTGTGTACCTCCCCCTCTCTCTCTCTCCAGCCCGGGCCGCTCCCCCCCGTTACTGATGATTGATGTCCCCCGTGATTCATAGGGCCGATGGGTTTGCGGGTCTGCGTTTGTGTCTCCGGCTGTGTGTCTGGGTTTCCAATCAGAGGTTGTCGGAGGCACGACTCCACTCACACAAATTAATATCGTGTGGTTGTGTACGTGTTTGTGTACATGGTTGTGAACGTGATTGTGTACGTCTTTTGTACGCGTTTGTAAGCTCCTCTGGCATGTGAGGCTGCTATGGCTGGGGGTCACGTAGCCCGCATGCCCAAACAGCTTCTGTTTGGCCGGATGGCGTGGGGGCTAAACGGGCGCGGCACGGGCTGCAGACGAGATTCAGCTGATGTCTTACGGAGTGACGTGGAGCTGAGTGGACTTGCCGATGACCGCTACCAGCCGTGTCAAGGTCGGCCTCCGTGGAGGAGGCTCGTGAAGGACGCTGCTACTGGGCAGTTGGAGGCAGTCGCCCTCCAACAACAACAACAACGGAGGGCGGAGGAGCGACGCTCACAACAACGAGCGGCTAAAACGCAGCAACGTGGCACAGTGGCGGTGCATCTATGGGTCTCTACGTCAGTCTTTGGGTCTCTGTGCGAGTCTGTGGTGAGCGGTTCAATGCCTGCGGTAGCGGCAGCCGAAACCCGGATTCGAACCCAGGTTTAATCCTGGCGGCCACGGCTCTATCAGCGCGGCATCGTCTCCGCTCCACTGAGCCACCAGGCGGCCTGCGCGCTTGGCGCTGAACAGCGATGGCTCCGTCCGATGCCTTAGGCTGGCGCCGCCAATTAACTCGGAGCCCGCTAATTGCTGCCCAGTGGGGGCTGCCTCGGGAACGAAACATTAGCGTCGGCAAATTAGCGACGCAGCCAATTAATGAGGGGCGCATCCACACGGAGCTCTGTTCCGCTCGGATATCCCCATGCTGCTGCTTCTGTGCGGTGGTGTCGTGGTTATTGTCAAAGCGGTGCCTATTTTATCGACCCCGCCCCCCCCCCCGGCAGGGATGATGGGCTGAGTTGAGTAGGGTTGAGTCCCCCCCCCCATCCACCGCCCGCCCGCCCGCCCGCACCCCACCAAGCAATCGAAGTGAACTGCCAGGAGTCGCCAGTTCGAGTCGATCTCCCGGCGCGGCACTCGCCTCACGTGCACTCCGGCGCTGCTGACGCCTTCCTCACCACCACCACCACCATACAAAGACAAAGATCCCCCGTATAGCCTTAACAGTTAACAGACTGCCGAGCCAAGTGCTGTTAGCGAGTAGCACCTATGAAGGCCGGCACGGCACACGAGGGGGTGGGTAGCCAACACCACGCCCGACCGCCTTTGTCTCCCCAGTGGCGATGTTTTACACACCGCACCAGGTACTCATTTAAGGTTGAGTCGACCTAGGGGATACCCAATACCGGTTCAAATAATCGCCACCGGTGTTGGGCCGTGAGCGGGATTCGAACTCGGGTCACTTGGTTCGCGCTAACCGCTACACTTCCATACAAAGAACAAAGAACCCCCGTATAGCCTTTAACAGACTGTTGGGGCAAGTGCTGTTAGCGAGCACCTATGAAGGCCGGAACGGTACACGAGGGGGTGGGTGGCCAGCACCACGCCCGACCGCCTTTGTCTCCCTAGTGGCAATGTTTACACACCGCACCAGGTACTCATTTGAGGCTGAGTCGACATAGGGGAGGCCCGGGACCGGTTCAGATAATCGTCACTGGTGTTGGCCGTGAGTGGGAATCGAACTCGTGTCGCTGGGTTCATAGCGCAGCGCGCTAACCGCTGCACTATCGCACCATCACACACACACCAGTACGTGGAGCAGCAGCAGCAGCACAATCCACCATCGCCACCACGACCGCCACACACACAACCACCACTGGCACGCGACCACCCACCAACACCACCAACAGCACCACCAACAGCACCACCAACAGCACCACCAACAGCACCACCAACAGCACCACCACCAGCACCACCAACAGCGGCAGCAGCAGCAGGCACAGCTGTCGGTTTCGCGTGTGGGTGGAAGGTCAACGCGGCATTATTAGAATCTCACACACGGCAATCTACATGCGCACGGGTAGCATAGACCACGGTATAGGCTGTTTTTATGCACGTGCTCGTGAGGATGTATCAAGAATGACGAAGATTAATTCCGCCCCCCCCCAAAAAAAAGTATGAAAAAATAAAAATAGGAAATGCAACAGGAGGTGTGAAGATGTTTCAAACACCAAATCGAATTTTTTTCCCAGGAATCAAGTTCGCATTAACCGCACGCGGTACTTGTGGTGAACATTCAAACAAAACACATTGTCTTTGAAACCCATTGTTCTACACCAGAGACAGCCTTCTTTAGGGCCGAAGCCTCACCACCAGTTTCACCACCAGTGTCTCACCACCAACCACCAATGCCTCACCACCAGTCTCTCACCGCCAGTGTCTCACCAGCAGTGTCTCACCAGCAGTCTCACCACCAGTGCCTCACCACCAGTGCCTCACCACCAGTGTCTCACCAGCAGTGTCTCACCAGCAGTCTCACCACCAGTGCCTCACCACCAGTGTCTCACCAGCAGTCTCACCACCAGTGCCTCACCACCAGTGTCTCACCAGCAGTGTCTCACCAGCAGTGCCTCACCAGCAGTGTCTCACCAGCAGTCTCACCACCAGTGCCTCACCACCAGTGTCTCACCAGCAGTGTCTCACCAGCAGTCTCACCACCAGTGCCTCACCACCAGTGTCTCACCAGCAGTCTCACCACCAGTGCCTCACCACCAGTGTCTCACCAGCAGTCTCACCAGCAGTCTCACCACCAGTGCCTCACCACCAGTGTCTCACCAGCAGTCTCACCACCAGTGCCTCACCACCAGTGTCTCACCAGCAGTGTCTCACCAGCAGTCTCACCACCAGTGCCTCACCACCAGTGTCTCACCAGCAGTCTCACCACCAGTGCCTCACCACCAGTGTCTCACCAGCAGTCTCACCACCAGTGTCTCACCACCAGTGTCTCACCAGCAGTCTCACCACCAGTGTCTCACCACCAGTGTCTCACCACCAGTGCCTCACCACCAGTGTCTCACCAGCAGTCTCACCACCAGTGTCTCACCACCAGTGTCTCACCAGCAGTCTCACCACCAGTGCCTCACCACCAGTGTCTCACCAGCAGTCTCACCACCAGTGTCTCACCACCAGTGTCTCACCAGCAGTCTCACCACCAGTGTCTCACCACCAGTGTCTCACCAGCAGTCTCACCACCAGTGCCTCACACACCAGTGTCTCACCAGCAGTCTCACCACCAGTGTCTCACCCACCAGTGGTCTCACCAGCAGTCTCACCACCAGTGCCATCAACCACCAGTGTCTCACCAGCAGTCTCACCACCAGTGCCTCACCACCAGTGTCTCACCAGCAGTCCTCACCACCAGTGCCTCACCACCAGTGTCTCACCAGCAGTCTCACCACCAGTGCCTCACCACCAGTGCCTCACCACCAGTGCCTCACCACCAGTGCCTCACCAGCAGTCTCACCACCAGTGCCTCACCACCAGTGTCTCACCAGCAGTCTCACCACCAGTGCCTCACCACCAGTGTCTCACCACCAGTGTCTCACCACCAGTGCCTCACCACCAGTGCCTCACCACCAGTGCCTCACCACCAGTGCCTCACCACCAGTGCCTCACCGCCAGTGTCTCACCACCAGTGTCTCACCACCAGTGCCTCACCACCAGTGCCTCACCACCAGTGCCTCACCACCAGTGTCTTACCGCCAGTCTCTCACCACCAGTGCCTCACCACCAGTGCCTCACCACCAGTGCCTCACCACCAACCACCAGTGCCTCACCACCAGTGTCTCACCAGCAGTCTCACCACCAGTGCCTCACCACCAACCACCAGTGCCTCACCACCAGTGTCTCACCAGCAGTCTCACCACCAGTGACTCACCACCAACCACCAATGCCTCACCACCAGTGCCTCACCACCAGTGCCTCACCACCAGTGCCTCACCACCAGTGCCTCACCACCAGTGTCTCACCACCAGTGCCTCACCACCAACCACCAATGCCTCACCACCAGTGTCTCCCCACCACCAGTGCCTCACCACCAGTGCCTCACCACCCAGTACCTCACCACCAGTGCCTCACCACCAGTGCCTCACAACTCACCAGCACTACGCCCGGCCGCCTTTGTGGCGATATTTACGACATCGCCCAGATTCTAAGTGGAGGCTGAATAGACCGAGGGGAGGCCCAAGACCGGTTTAAATATTCTCCGCCACTCGTGAGCGTGAATCGAACGCCGGGTTCGTAGCACAGTGCGCTAACCACTGCGCCACCGTTCCTCCCACTCCCCCCTCCAATCAGAACACCAACACACAGCTTCCACTCCATCACCCCTTTGAACTGCCCTGGACGTTAAACAGACGTTCAACAATACACAAAGACAAAGACCCCCTCCCGTATAGCCTTAACAGACTGCCGGGGCAAGAGCACCTATAAAGGCCGGCACGGCACACAAGGGGGTGGGTGGCCAGCACCACGCCCGACCGTCTCTCCAGTGGCGATGTTTTACACACCGCACCAGGTAATCATTTGAGGCTGAGCCGACCTAGGGGAGGCCCAGGACCGTTTCAGATAATCGTCACTGGCGTTTGCCATGAGCGGGAATCGAACCCGGGTCGTCAGGTTCGTAGCGCAGCGTGCTAACCGCTACACTACCGCTCCCCATACACACATACACACACGTGCACACACGTGCACACACATGCACACACATGCACACACATGCACACACCACATCCCGTCAGCCCAAGGCCGTAGCCATGGAGTCAACCTTGAGGGGGGACCAAATCTTCCAGGGGGTCTGGGGGTCCCCCTTCAGGAAAAAAAAATCTAAATTTGAAAACTAATTTCCTGCCTAAAATATTTTAAAAATTCACTAACACATAGGATGGACTTTTTTTTTTACAATGTCTAATAGTGTATTGTATTACATTGCTGTTTTTTTATTTTTTTTACCTTTTCTTGTTTCATTGTATGTAATGGCAGAAATTAGGTATTAATAAAGTACAACCATAACCACAATCATATCAACAGAAATCTATTTTATAGCAATATATTGGGGGGGGGGGGGGCGGGGACATTTTGAGCATATTTAAATATTGGGGGGATGTGTCCACCCCAATAAATATTATAATTACTGCCTTGCGTCAGCCACACGCGGCCTACCTTCTGGGAGTGCAACGATTTCAGCAGCGAATGGTTCAACTTGAGCGAAACTCAGGAGCGGTTTCGACTTTCAGTATCTCGTCAGCAGAGTCAGGCTCGCTCGAATCAATGATGGTGAACAGCCAAACGTTCATACGACATCAAGACAAATAGCCCCGTCTCTGTGCGCGCGTGCGTGTGTGTGTGTGTGTTAGATATGGGTTCGGAGTTCGACAGAAAGCTATATAGTGATACATAACTCGAAATAATCACTCGCCTTGTTGTGGAGAATATAATGACCAAATGAGCATGCATGTATGTTGAACTTCTTTCGCACCGTACCGCCATGCATCTGTTCCTCCACATAGCAGCAGAGTAGCACACGCTCAGAGCAGGGCGTGTGGCTGACGGGATGTGTAAACATTGTGCTGCACCTGTGTGTGTTTTATGTGGAGTTAAAGATGTGTGAAGGAGACATGGTCTTGTCTATTCCCCGTGTCGTGTTTGTAGTGCCGGACCAAATCTGGACCAGATCCGGACCAAATTTGAACCAGATTCGGACCAAATCTGGAACAAATTGGCACCAAATCTGGACCAGATCCGGACCAAATCTGGACCAGATGCATCCTCCGAGCACTCACGCCCACCCTAAACCCCACCACTCACCCTCATTCCATCCCAGCCCCACGCGGCTTGATGATTTAACGAGGTCACGTGACGTGTCCTGCCACGAGGAGCCACGTGTGATTAAATTTAAGTTGTCAGGGGAGCGATTCGTTTGTTGGGTGGGAGGGAGGGAGAGGGGAGTGGAGCGGGAGAGGGGGGAAAGGTGGGAGGGGAGTGGATGAGGGGGGAGAGGGGGAAGGGTGGGAGGGAGAGGGGAGTGGGAGGGGAGTGGGAGAGGGGGGAGAGTGGGAGGGAGAGGCCGTGCCGGCCTTCAAGGAGCAGTGGGCGATGGAGGAGGCCGTGTGCTCCGTGGCAGATGACGGGGAGCTCTGCATGCTGTTATGAGCTACCCGTCGGAGGCCGTCGGACTGCGAGGGGGGCGGCGTACATAACGAGAGAGTGAGCGCGAGAAAAGGAGCGAGAGAATGAGCGAGAGAGAGAGCGAGCGAGCGAGCGAGAGAGTGAGCGAGAGAACGAGCGAGCGAGCGAGCGAGTGAGCGAGAGAGCGAGCGAGGGCAACATAAAGCCCCGTTTAAAAAAAAAAATTACGAAATGATGAACGAAACAAAGTGCCGAATACACCGAGCATCTTCTTGTTTCCACTGATCGTAAAAAAAAGGAGGGAGAGGGGAGTGGGAGGGAGGGAGGGAGGGAGGGGGGAGGGAGAGGGGAGTGGGAGGGAGGGAGGGGGGAGCGGGAGGGAGAGGGAGGGAGGGAGAGGGGAGTGGGAGAGGGGGAGAGAGGGGGAGGGTGGGAGGGAGAGGGGAGTGGGAGGGAGGGAGAGGGGAGGGAGAGGGGAGCGGGAGGGAGAGGGAGGGAGGGAGAGGGGAGGGAGAGGGGAGCGGGAGGGAGGGGAGGGAGGGAGACAGAGGCAGAGGAGATAGATGAAGAGAGAGGAGAGGGAGCGTGTAATTGAGATCCCGTCTGCCGCTCACTCTGGCACCCGTAACGTCGACCGTGGTCTAAATGGGCCACTGCATTGATTTCATCAGCAACTGCAACAGCAGCTACACCAGCAGCTGCATAAGTGACGGGAGCTTCAGGCGCATCATCATCAGCAGCAGCTGCATCATCATCGTCGTCACCACGACCTTCTTCTGCTTGGTTTGTTGTCCTGCCCACGCAAATGCGATGAGCGCGCTTGGCGAGGTACTGCGAGAACGACGTTCAACGTAAATAAATACACAACCTGAATCATCATCATCATGAAGAAACGATTTTAAACGTCACGTTGGTGTTGTTACTATTCAGTACACTCACCGAACTTAGTAACCAAGCTACAGTCGACATTATAGACTGCCAGTACACTCCGATTTGGAACCAGGCTCCAGTCGACTTCGCGACCATCGAACCTTCATGCAACGCGGGGGTTGTCGTGCCCCCCCCCGCCTCACCGCCACACACGTGCACATGTTCACACGTATATAAGCACACACGTACACACACGTACATACGTACACACACACTCGCATCTGTCACCAAGAGGTGTATGGTAAAAGGGGGACAGTTGCCAGCAACAGGCGGTGAATGTTGTTGGGTCAACATCGTCGGTTCTTGTTTTGTGGGAGTGTGCCCCTTGAGGGCGAGTGGGTGGGTGGGTGGTCGCGATGAGTGTGGGTGGGTGAGTGGGCGGGTGGGTGAGAGAGGGGTGGGTGAGTTGGTGGGTGAGTGGGAAGGCGAGTGCGTGGGTGAGTGGATGCATGAGTGAGTGGAATTGGTGGGTGAGTGGAATGGGTGGGTTTGGTGAGTGGAATGGGTGGGTTTGGTGAGTGGAATGGGTAGGTGGGTGAATGGGTGGGTGAGTGGATGCATGAATGAGTGTGTGAATGGAATGAGTGGGTTTGGTGAATGGAATAGGTGAATGGGTGGGTGGGTGAATGGGTGGGCGAGTAGGTGAGTGGATGGTTGGATAAGAGAGGGGTGGGTGAGTTTGTGGGTGAGTTTGTGGATGAGTTTGTGGGTGAGTTGGTGGATGAGTTTGTGGGTGAGTTTGTGGGTGAGTTTGTGGGTGAGTTTGTGGGCGAGTTTGTGGGTGAGTTGGTGGGTGAGTTGGTGGGTGAGTTGGTGGGTGAGCGGATGGGTCGGCTCCGCGTCTAACGCCTTCTCCCTGCGCTCACCATTTCCACACACCAGGAGCGAGCGGACGACCACCGCTATCCACCGACATCACCCGATTCCTCACCATCCGCTCACCCGCGCCCCGCACTCACCAAGCAGCAGCAGCAGCTGCCACGTGTAAGAGCGCGCGCGTGTGGAGCCCGAGGACACAGCTCCCCCCTGCCTCACCCAGCAAGCCCCCCCACCCACCCAGACCCAGGCCGTGATGGCCCAAGAGGTCAGTGAAGTGACTCCGTGATCGATAATCACACACGGCACACACGGCCAATCACGGCTCAAAGATGACACACACGCACACACGCACCCCCCTCTCTCTTTCTCCTCTATCTCTCACTCCCCCACCTCTCACTCGCCCTCTTGCTCACACTGCCCCGATTCACTCCGGCTACTCCTCAAGCAATGATGGTCAGTCGCCTGCTGATCACTCTTCTAACGCTACTGCCCTTGCCCCGTGAACTTCACTCCCTCGCTTCCTCAGCCCGTGTCGAGCGCCTCCTCGGGCTGAGCCGACCGACGGTCTCCGTCCTCGTCCACACGAATCAACATATATGCTCCAAGCTCGTGTGCCGTTTCATTCAGACTCTGTCGCCTCGACGGACCTGGTTTTCACCTGAGGACGGCTGCTTGCGTTGTGGCCGAAACGTCGTGAGAATAATTTTATTATGTTTTATTTTTATTATTTTATTACTTCCCTTCTACGCGACTTTACCGAAAGAACCAAGAAGAAAAAAACTAATCTCCATATATATAAAAGGCAAAGTTGGGAATATGTGTGTCTGTTCAAAATGTTTAGCGTACTTCCCGACGTGCAACAAACTGGAAATTTGCCATGTGGGTACTTTCCAGACTGTACACCATGCAAACATTATAAAAACACACTTTTTTTGGGGGGGCGAGCTCAATAATGCAGAGATTTTTTGCACGGCAAGTGAGCTGTGACGTCACATCTGTCACGTGACCCGCGCACGTGGAAGCGTAACGCGTTGTAGTGTAGCGGGTAGCGCTACGCTGCGCTACGAACCCGGCGACCCGAGTTCGATTCCCGCTCACGGCCACCACCGGTGACGCTTATTTCAACCGCTTCTGCTCCTCCCCTAGGTCGACTCAGCCTCAAACGAGTAACTGGTGTGGTGTGTGAACATTGCCACTAGGGTGACAAAGGCGGCCGGGCGTGGTGGATCCAAGTCCCCGGACGAAGCCGGGTAGGAAAGTTCGTATTCTATATATTCCATATATCACTTTGCGTTCCATCACAGGTGTCCCGTAACACATTTCTGACACGCCCCCCCCCGCTCCCCTCCCCCAATCCCCCCCTCCAGCTGCTGCCACTCCCAGGCCACACACACGACGAGGCGGAGAACCCCATCGGAAGATTTTTTTTTTAATTTCCCGAGCGAACTTCGCTCGCGAGTTCCACTGCTCGGTATCATGGGAAACGGCGTCGGGCCTCGATGTGGGATTCAGCCATGAAGAGGAAGAGGAAATTGGGGGGGATGGGAAGGAGATGTGGGAGGGGGTGAGAGGATGGGAGGAGGGAGGGTAGGGAGAGGAGGGAGGGTACTTCGGCACGCGTAAATAATAAGAGCAATGCGGACGTCCGGAATAAACACCGCAGCCGTAACCCGAACACTGCACCTCCTCCTGGCTGTGACATTCCTCCTCCTCCTCGAAGACGCTGGCGGAACCACTCAACCACTCACCCACTCGCTCACCGCTGGTCGAATCATCATCATCAACTCACCCACTCACCCACTCGCTCACCGCTGGTCGAACCATCACCAACTCCCCTACTCACCACTGGTGGAACCATCACCAACTCCCCCACTCACCCACTCGCTCACCGCTGGTCGAATCATCATCATCACCAACTCACCCACTCGCTCACCGCTGGTCGAAACATCACCAACTCACCCACTCGCTCAACGCTGGTGGAACCATCACCAACTCCCCCACTCACCCACTCGCTCACCGCTGGTCGAACCATCACCAACTCACCCACTAGATCAACGCTGGTGGAACCATCACCAACTCCCCCACTCACCCACTCGCTCACCGCTGGTCAAACCATCACCAACTCACCAACTCGCCCACTCGCTCACCGCTGGTGGAACCATCACCAACTCACCCACCCACTCGCTCACCGCTGGTGGAACCATCCCCACTCACCCACTCGCTCAACGCTGGTCGAAACATCACCAACTCAACCACTCGCTCACCACTGGTGGAACCATCACCAACTCACCCACTCACCCACTCGCTCACCGCTGGTCGAACCATCACCAACTCACCCACTCGCTCACCGCTGGTCGAACCATGAACCGCATCAAAACATGGACATGAGGCCGTTGCTGCAGCACATCGCCTTCATGAATGGGACATCAAAGGCACTGGCCACAGTGGTGTGATAGTGGCCACGTGACCCGCACTATGGACCTTGCAGTAAACTCAGAGACACAGAGACTCATTGAGATACAGAGAGACTCATAGAGATAAGAGAGACTCGTAGTGATACACAGAGACTCAGAGAGATACACAGAGACTCAGAGAGATACATAGAGACTCATAGTGATACACAGAGACTCGGAGAGATACACAGAGACTCAGAGATACACAGATACTCAGAGAGATACACAGACTCATAGTGATATACAGAGACTCAGTGATACACGGAGACTCGGAGATACACAGAGACTCATAGAGATACACAGAGACTCAGAGATACACAGAGACTCGGAGATACACAGAGACTCATAGAGATACACAGATACTCAGAGATACACAGAGACTCAGAGAGATACACAGAGACTCATAGTGATACATAGAGACTCCTAGAGATACACAGATACTCAGTGATACACAGAGACTCAGAGATACACAGAGACTCATAGAGATACACAGAGACTCTTAGAGGATACACAGAGACTCTTAGAGGATACACAGAGACTCATAGATACAGCTACATAGAGATACACAGAGACTCAGAGATACATAGAGACTCCTAGAGATACACAGAGACTCAGAGATACACAGAGACTCATAGAGAATACACAGCTACTCTTAGAGGATACACAGAGACTCATAGAGATACACAGAGACTCAGAGAGATACACAGAGACTCAGAGAGATACACAGACTCAGAGATACACAGAGACTCGTAGTGATACACAGAGACTCATAGTGATACACAGAGACTCAGAGATACACAGAGACTCAGAGATACACAGCGATTCATAGAGAGATACACAGAGACTCGTAGTGATACACAGAGACTCGTAGTGATACAGACTCATAGAGATACATAGAGACTCATAGAGATACACGGAGACTCATAGAGATGCACAGAGACTCTTAGAGGATACACAGAGACTTAGAGGATACACAGAGACTCATAGTGATACACAGAGACTCATAGAAATACACAGATACTCACAGAGATACAGAGAGACACGTAGTGATACACAGAGACTCAGAGAGATACACAGATACTCAGTGATACACAGAGACTCAGAGATACACAGAGACTCATAGAGATACACAGAGACTCTTAGAGGATACACAGATACTCTTAGAGGATACACAGAGACTCTTAGAGGATACACAGAGACTCTTAGAGGATACACAGAGACTCAGAGATACAGCTACATGGAGGGCGTGTTGTAAAACCACTGTTTGTCTGCGCTCCTTCAACTGAGGAGGAGAGAACGGCAAGAAGACACGAGATCTCTCTCTCTCTGCTGAAGCCCTCTCGTCGTCACGAGTAGCAGCAGCAGACCTCAACATTTGTGGCATTTCGTTCCTGCACCTACATCGCTACTGGCAGGGCCGTTCATGGGGGGAGGGGGGCTGCGGGGCCCGGGGCAAACCCCACACCGCGTGGACACCCCGACGCCTTCAGACTAACGCGGAAGTATTACATCGGACACCGTGACGTCGAAGCAAATCTCCCCCCACCCTGAAAGCGCGGGGCCCGGGGCGGTCGCCTCGATTTCCCATAGCCTCGGGACGGCTCTGGCTGCTGCCATCACAAGCGGGGATAGATGAAGAAGGCTGCGATGATAATTGTTTTTTTACCCTTCTATCTGGCAACAAAACTGACACCTTTTTACAAGGAGTCATGTTTGCATAGATCGCAATACCTGCAGTCATAATACAAACAAAAAACATAACTCTGATAATGTGCACTGTCCTTGAAGTTGATTGGTCCACACCCGAGACAGCTTTCCTTAGAGCCTAGTCTCACATGGGTTGGACCAGATGACGCCAAAAGGCTGCGATGCCAGCAGAAGGAGACTCGGCGAGGGGTGGGGCAGGACGCCGTCACGCGGCTCAAGGAAGGTTGGATGATGAAGGTCGATCGATCGGTCAAGGATAATCATCAGAATATGTATTTATACTGGAGAGATCCGATGAGCTATTAACATTTTTTTTACACAGATGTCCAGTAGAGGCACGGGGTCAGAGCTTTAAAAAAAAATACTGAGTACACGCTCGGAGTGCAAAGTATAGGATGGGCAAAACAAATCACTAAAAAAATCTATTCAAATAAAGCTAAACTATGTTCTCTTTCCAGCTCAAGCCCACCGAGCTATTAATTCGTTTATCAGAAGCGACCTGCCCCGCAATTGACGGCTCTCAGGGGCAGAGGTCGCAAACGGGTTTTGATTCCTTACCCGTACCCGGCCGTACCAGGGTCGCAAATGGGTACCCGTACCCGGCCGGGTACGGGTACCCGTACCCGGCTGGGTACGGGTACCCGTTCCCTACCCGTACCCTACCCGAAATGAGTGACAAACGGTTACTCACCAGTGACTCACGGCCTACCCGTACCCGTACCCGGCCGCACCAGGGTCGCAAACGGCTACCCGTACCCGGCCGGGTATCGGGTAGGGTACGGGTATCGGGTACCCGCTTGCGACCTCTGCTCAGGGGTCGGCTCGTTGAGGACTGCCCCGTCGCGTTCTTTACCCATGTCGCATTGCGGCTCTCGAGAAATATTGACGGTTTTTTAATATACCGAATTCGACATTTTTGGTTCTTTTTCTTCTTATGTTGGTTTGCCGACCCCTTGCGACGGCTCAACAAAGTGACTCATCACGGTGGACATTTATAGCAGCAAAATAAACTAAATGCACGTGCTTTTTTGTATTTTAAATTCGTAAACAATAACAACAACGACAACGGGCCGGCAGACGGAGGGAACGAACGGAACGCTGTCTGTGCAACCGAGGACGGAGATGACGCGAGAGCTGCGTGCAGAACGAGAAAGTGTGAGCGAGAGAGTGAGCGAGAGAGTGACCGAGAGATTGAGCGAGAGAGTAAGCGAGAGAGTGACCGAGAGAGTGAGCGAGCGAGAGAGCGAGCGAGAGAGTGACCGAGAGGGTGAGCGAGAGGGTGAGCGAGAGGGTGAGCGAGAGAGTGACCGAGAGAGTGAGCGAGAGAGTGACCGAGAGGGTGACCGAGAGAGTGAGCGAGAGAGTGAGCGAGAGAGTGAGCGAGAGAGTGACCGAGAGAGTGACCGAGAGAGTGAGCGAGGGAGTGAGCGAGAGAGGTGGGGGGTTTACATAAAGCAAAGTTATAAAAAAAATTACTAAATGATGAACGAAGCAAAGTGCCGACTACACCGAGCATCTTCTTGTTTCCACTGATCGTAAAAAAAAGAGGGATCGCCGGCCCTGTGAAGATCGCCACCCGAGCTCTCTCTAGCCACGCGTCCGCACCCTCCGATTAGCGCGGGTTGGCAACGTACGGTGCGAAAGAGGTTCAACAGACAGTGCCGCGCGTCCATCCGATTTTATTTTGAAAATGGTTTCCCCCTCTTCTGCTTCTGTTGACCCGGATCGATCAAAAGTTGTTGGAAGACAGCATCAACAAAAGACATAGATGGGAGACGTTACTCTTGTTTGTAAGTGGCTCGTAAAATATTATACTCGTAAACTATACAGCCCCCGCCCCCCACTCAGCCCCCCCCCCTCACTCAGCCCCCCCACCCCCAACGAGGCTGGGCGATGAGATGGTGTGATGAGATCGTATCCTGTGGTCGTAAATTAATCATTATACTCTTCATCATTACCAACGTCATCACGATGGTGAATCATCGCCATAATCACGACCATCATCATCATCACCACCACCATCATCACCACCATCATCACCACCATCATTATCTCCATCACCACCATCATCATCACCGCCATCATCATCACCGCCATCATCATCATCACCACCACCATCATTATCACCACCACCATCATCATTATCACCACCACTATCATTATCACTACCACCACCATCATCACCACCATCACCATCATCATCACCACCAACAACATCATCAACACCATCATTATCACCACCGCCACCACCATAATTATCACCACCGCCACCACCATAATTATCACCACCGCCACCACCATAATTATCACCATCATCAACCATCTGTAGCCGACGACAAATCATTGAAACAGTTTTTTTTGCTTTATATATATAAAGCCACCTTGAGTTCGCAGCTCGCGAAAACGGCTGGAGAGTTACACACCACGCGGACGCGCGCCGGTGCACGCGCATGCGCACAGGTTGCCAGCCTTGCCCAGGCCACCAGCTCCAGAGAACTGCTTTGAGTGGCCACCGTGCCGTTTGGGAGTCTCGCCCACCAACGCGCAGAAGGGTTGCGAGAAAATGTGGCCGACAATGCGAGCGAGCTGCGGTTGTGGTGATGCAGAATCGGATTCGTTCGACTGGAGGAGGAATCCGATGAGCTGCAAAGCTCTTGATCACATTGCCAGTCGATAACAGCACCGCCGCCATCGCTTACATCCGCACACCACTCCTCATCCTCCTCCTCCTCATCATACACTCACCTCACACTCACTCACCTCACACTCACTCACCTCACACTCACCACACACACACTCACCTCACACTCACCTCACACTCACCACACACTCACCTCACGCTCACCATACACTCACCACACACACACTCACCTCACACACACCACACACTCACCTCGAACTAACCACACACACACTCACCTCACACTCACTCACCTCACACACACCACACACACACTCACCTCACACTCACCACGTGCACACTCACCTCACTCACCACACTCACACCCACCTCACACACCACACTCACCTCACACTCACCACACTCTCACCACCCACACACTTACCTCACACTCACCTCACACTCCCCACACATACACTCACCTCACACTCACCACACTCTCACCACGCACACTCTCCTTACACTCACCACACACACCCTCACCACACACTAACCACACACTCACCTCACACTGACCACACTCACCACACCTTATGCTCACCACACACACTCTCACCTCACACTGACAACACACGCTCACCTCGCACACTCTCCTTACACTCACCTCACACTCCCCACACGCTCACCACACACTGACCACACACACTCACCACACACTGACCACACACACTCACCTCACACTGACAACACACGCACACTCTCCTTACACTCACCTCACACACACTAACCACACTCTCACCACGTACACTCACCTCACACTCACCACGCACACACTAAACCCCCCGCGCTCCCCACAAATCCCACACACACTCTGCAGATTGTCCAACAATCACATTTCCTGCACACTGACAACACTCGCCCCACACTCCCCGCACACTCTCTCACTACACTCCCTACACTCTCCCCTTACTCTCCCTCCTCACAATCCCCACTCTCCCCTAACTCTCCCCTTACTCTCCCCTTCCTCTCCCTCCTCACAATCCCCACTCTCCCCTAACTCTCCCCTTACTCTCCCCTTCCTCTCCCTCCTCACAATCCCCACTCCCCCCTTTCTCTCCCTTCTTACAATCTCCACTCTCCCATTCCTCTCCATCCTCACAATCTCCACTCTCCCCTAACTCTCCCTTCTCACAATCCCTACACTCCCCCCACTCCCCCCTTCCTCTCCCGCTGCCAATGGCACCATCCTTCCCCAGGGGAGTCGGCACGAACGAGGAAAACACTCTCCAACACTTAACTCTCCCAGGAGAGACTCTCTCCCCCTCTCCCTCCCTCCCCCTCTCTCCTATCGCTGTCTCGCACTCTCTCGCTCTCTCCCTCCCTCTCGCTCTCCGCTCGCATCAAACGTGCGGCCACACGCAGCAGCAGCAGCAGCTGCCTCGCTCTTCCGACCTCCAGGATCATCGCTTCCACAACCTCCTGCCTCTCTCCCTCCCCTCTCTCGCCCCTCTCCCTCTTCCCTCGCTCTCTTCTTTTTCTGTTTTACGATCAGAGGAAACAAGAAGATGCTCGGTGTAGTCGGCACTTTGCTTCGTTCATCATTTAGGTTTTTTGTTTTTTTTAATGCTTTGCTTTATGTAACCCCCCCCCCCTCCTTTTTAAATGAAAGATTTCACAAAAGATGTCACGCTCTGCTCTCCTTACCCCTTCCCTCTCCGCCCCGACCACCCTCCTGTGTCTGCCCCCCCCCCCTTGTCTCTCTCGCTCTCCGTGTACCACTTTCCACGTACAACCACCACCACCACTCTGCCGTTCTCTCCCCCTTGACTGTCTCCCCCCCTTGACTGTCTCCCCCGTGTCGCGTTTCTTGTCCCTCTGCCCCTGCCTTTCACTCCTCGTGTCACTCTCCCCATGTCGCTCCCACCCGAATCGCTCTCCTTGTGTATTTGTCCCTACCTCTCTCTCCGCCTGCCTAATCCCCTGTGCATGTCTCTCCCTTCTCAATCTCCCTGTCTCTCTCCACCCCATCTCTTGATCCCCGTGTACCCCTTCCCTCCCCGTCTCCCCCACCCTCCATCGCTCTCCCCCTTCTCCATCTCCCCTGTCTCTCTCCCCCCATCTCTCTCTCTGTCCCGACACTCCCCGTGTCTCTCCGTGTCTCTCCGTGGCCGGACAAGGGGTTGAATAAACTCGGGTGACCGGGTTCACAGTGACGTCTTACAAGCGATTAGCCCCACGATCATCGTACCGAGCGCTCTTCTCTTTGTTGTTGTTGTTGCTGTAACATTTGTCCTCAAATAGCCAGGACACAATCGCCTGCTGAGTAATTACAATTAATACAATCAATAGCCTCATCTCCCCAGTTACTCGCAGCCTCTCCTCCCCCTCCCCGTGTCACCGCATTCTCCAGACTCAAGGACGCGCCGGAAAATAAAATAAAAACGCCATGCCCGAATGTAAAGGTACGCACATATGGTGTAACACAAAACAAGACAAAGATCCCCCCCCTCCCCCGTATAGCCTTGACAGACTGTTGGGGCAAGTGCTGTTAGCGAGCACCTATGAAGGTCTCACAAACACTTGCGTGCTCTGGAGAAGGACCATTGTCCGAAACGTCATATATTACATATGTTTGTCCCTTCGAAGACCACACTTTGTTAGTGACGATCCCGTTTAGTGATTTAAAAAAAAAATCAGTTTGCGGTTCTCGGTCAAATCACTCCACTGCTGGATGAAGGCCTCCCCATGCCGTGTCTGTTAATGGAAATCGCTTGCCCATACTCCACCGCGCTGGTCAGTGCAGATTGGATGAAGGTGGCAGGAATGGGGTGGGGGCGGTGTATATCCAGGTATCGCTCGCCACTGATGTTAGCCGTGACCGGGAATAGAACTCGGGTCTCCGGGGGTTGATGGCGCTGAGCGCTCCCTCCGCGCTCTAAGTAATCATGAGCGGCCGTGTGGACAACATAAATCGACAATCAATGCCCCCTCCACAAAGCCACCTCTCGAACGGCCTTCTGGGAGTGCGTCATTTCAGCAGCGTTGCTTCAAGACAAGCAACAGGGAGAGAGAGAGAGAGTCAAGCAAAGCCTCACTGCTGCTGCTGCTGGTGAGACACCGCGAGCCGAAACCCGTCCCGAGTTGTTGCTCAGTCCTGAAGCAACGCTGCTCAAATTGTGAACTACCTGGAGGGCCTTGCCTGCGCACGTGCGGCTGATGATGGGATGTGTAAAAAAAGAAAACATCTTCTTGGTTCTTTCGGTAAAGTCACGTAGAAGGAAAATAATAAAATAATAATAAAACATAATAAAATAATTCTCACGACGCTTTCGGCTACAACGCAAGCAGCCGTCCTCAGGTGAAGAATGAAACGTCACCAAGCTTGGAGCGTGGCGAGGGAGTCAACGTTGTCCCGTAAACGGATTTTGTGAACCACCCACAGCGACAGCGAAGATGCTCCCAGGACCGGCACGGCGTGGGGGGGGGGGGGGTGTTGAATGGTCGGGGTGGTGGGGTTTATCCAGCAGTGGATTGGTATCACGTTAACGCCAGTGCGATGCAACACCGCGATAAGAACGGCGATGATGGTGGCAGTGAAGACCCACGGTCATACCGCGCGCGTTATGTGACCTCGACACTGATAGTGAATTCCTCCTCCATCTCGGAGGAAATTATACTCTGATTCTATCCCCCCCCCAAACACACCCCCACTTCCTACCCCTCCCCCTCCACCCCGCCCCTCCCTACCCATCAATCTACCCCCTTAGGATAGTTGGTGTAACGCATCAGAAATTGGTTTGCATCCAAGCAGGACCCGTGTCTAACAGAGAGGGGCCCACGTCAATAAACATCTGGCGCTTCGCCCAGCATTGGTTCCAGGGAGCCTGACGACACACCCGATGAGACCGCCGAATGTCGAAACCGGGCAGGAGTGGGTGCGGTGCGAGGGTTGGACCCACATCGGGAGAGAGGCCGAAATCTGCTGATGGAAACGCCGCATGTCGAAAGCGGTCCAGCCTTTGTGTTGAACCCAACGCTGCCGATGATGAGATGCACTTTCCAGAATAAGGCCGTGTGGCTGATGGGATGTGTGAATGTTTTAATATTTTATTTATTCATTGTTTTTTTTGGAGCGACAGATAGGTGGGAAGCGACGTCTGGTCTTCGCCTGAGGACGGCTGCTTGCGTTGTGGCCGAAACGTCGTGAGAATTATTTTATTATGTTTTATTTTTTATTATTTTATTACTTCCCTTCTACGTGACTTTACCGAAAGAACCAAGAAGATGAATCGCTGCAGTCACGAAAGCTTTAAATCGAAATTTAGTCAGATGTTGTACTTGTTATTGATGTTCTTCACAGCGACGCCGAATGATTATTAAGTCATGGGTCAAGGGGGTTCATCGCTCAGAGGGTTGAGAATAGGAATTTCACATCCATCACTCTACGTGTGCGATGTGGAACTTCTTTCGCACCGTACGTAGCCAACCGAGCTCATCGGAGGCGCGGGGGAAGGACAAACGAACAGGAGGAGAAGCATTCGCGTGGTAACGAGCACGAGCTCGGATATGCGAACGTCTAAAGCCCGCTGTGCTTAACCTCGTGCTTAAGCACGCACTCCCTGGGGGTGCGAGACGTGGGCAGGTTTTATTTTAAGAAGGTAAATAATCGAAAACACAAATTTAAGCACGGACGCGTAAGTTAGACAAATGAGCTTCTTTCATCAAACCCTATGTATTTATGAAAACATACTTTTTAAAAAACGATTTAGAAACCAAAGGGGTTGCAATGCTGCAGTAATAAAGGTTTAATAACCGTCGGGGCCCAAGGGAGTGACCGGGTTACCGCCGAGCGAAAGCAAAGTGGAGCCCGTGGTGGACGCGGGCGGTTAAATGGTCAAGCGGATGATTTGCGACGGCCTTCTGATGCGCGAGGGCCTTCTGATGTGTGAGGACCTTCTGATGTGTGAGGGCCTTCTGATGCGCGAGGGCCTTCTGATGCGCGAGGGCCTTCTGATGTGTGAGGTCCTTCTGATGCGTGAGGGCCTTCTGATGTGTGAGGGCCTTCTGATGTGTGAGGGCCTTCTGATGTGTGAGGGCCTTCTGATGTGTGAGGGCCTTCTGATGCGTGAGGGCCTTCTGATGTGTGAGGACCTTCTGATGTGTGAGGGCCTTCTGATGCGCGAGGGCCTTCTGATGTGTGAGGTCCTTCTGATGCGTGAGGGCCTTCTGATGTGTGAGGGCCTTCTTATGTGTGAGGGCCTTCTGATGCGCGAGGGCCTTCTGATGTGTGAGGTCCTTCTGATGCATGAGGGCCTTCTGATGTGTGAGGGCCTTCTTATGTGTGAGGGCCTTCTGATGCGTGAGGGCCTTCTGATGCGTGAGGTCCTTCTGATGTGTGAGGGCCTTCTTATGTGTGAGGGCCTTCTGATGCGTGAGGGTCTTCTGATGCGTGAGGGCCTTCTGATGTGTGAGGGCCTTCTTATGTGTGAGGGTCTTCTGATGCGTGAGGGTCTTCTGATGCGTGAGGGCCTTCTGATGTGTGAGGGCCTTCTTATGTGTGAGGGTCTTCTGATGCGTGAGGTCCTTCTGATGCGTGAGGTCCTTCTGATGCGTGAGGTCCTTCTGATGCGTGAGGTCCTTCTGATGCGTGAGGTCCTTCTGATGCGTGAGGGCCTTCTGATGCGTGAGGGTCTTCTGATGCGTGAGGGTCTTCTGATGCGTGAGGTCCTTCTGATGCGTGAGGTCCTTCTGATGTGTGAGGGTCTTCTGATGCGTGAGGTCCTTCTGATGCGTGAGGTCCTTCTGATGCGTGAGGACCTTCTGATGTGTGAGGGTCTTCTGATGCGTGAGGTCCTTCTGATGTGTGAGGGTCTTCTGATGCGTGAGGTCCTTCTGATGCGTGAGGGCCTTCTGATGCGTGAGGTCCTTCTGATGTGTGAGGGTCTTCTGATGCGTGAGGTCCTTCTGATGCGTGAGGGCCTTCTGATGCGTGAGGACCTTCTGATGCGTGAGGGCCTTCTGATGCGTGAGGACCTTCTGATGCGTGAGGACCTTCTGATGCGTGAGGGCCTTCCGATGCGTGACGACCTTCTGATGCGTGAGGGCCTTCTGATGTGTGAGGGCCTTCTGATGCGTGAGGGCCTTCTGATGCGTGAGGGTCTTCTGATGCGTGAGGTCCTTCTGATGCGTGAGGGTCTTCTGATGCGTGACGACCTTCTGATGCGTGAGGGCCTTCTGATGCGTGAGGGCCTTCTGATGTGTGAGGGTCTTCTGATGCGTGAGGGCCTTCTGATGTGTGAGGGCCTTCTGATGCGTGACGACCTTCTGATGCGTGAGGGCCTTCTGATGTGTGAGGGCCTTCTGATGCGTGAGGGCCTTCTGATGCGTGAGGGTCTTCCGATGCGTGAGGTCCTTCTGATGCGTGAGGGTCTTCTGATGCGTGACGACCTTCTGATGCGTGAGGGCCTTCTGATGCGTGAGGGCCTTCTGATGCGTGAGGGCCTTCTGATGCGTGACGACCTTCTGATGCGTGAGGGCCTTCTGATGCGTGAGGGCCTTCTGATGTGTGAGGGTCTTCTGATGCGTGAGGGCCTTCTGATGTGTGAGGGCCTTCTTATGTGTGAGGGCCTTCTGATGTGTGAGGGCCTTCTGATGCGTGAGGTCCTTCTGATGCGTGAGGGCCTTCTGATGTGTGAGGGCCTTCTGATGTGTGAGGGCCTTCTGATGTGTGAGGGCCTTCTGATGCGTGAGGGCCTTCTGATGTGTGAGGGCCTTCTGATGTGTGAGGGTCTTCTGATGTGAGGGCCTTCTTATGTGTGAGGGCCTTCTGATGTGTGAGGGCCTTCTGATGTGTGAGGGCCTTCTGATGTGTGAGGGCCTTCTGATGCGTGAGAGCCTTCTGATGTGTGAGGGCCTTCTGATGTGTGAGGGCCTTCTGATGCGTGAGGGTCTTCTGATGCGTGAGGGTCTTCTGATGTGTGAGAGCATTCTGATGCGTGAGGGTCTTCTGATGCGTGAGGGTCTTCTGATGTGTGAGAGCATTCTGATGCGTGAGGGTCTTCTGATGCGTGAGGGTCTTCTGATGTGTGAGAGCCTTCTGATGCGTGAGGGTCTTCTGATGCGTGAGGGTCTTCTGATGTGTGAGAGCATTCTGATGCGTGAGGGTCTTCTGATGCGTGAGGGTCTTCTGATGTGTGAGAGCATTCTGATGCGTGAGGGTCTTCTGATGCGTGAGGGTCTTCTGATGTGTGAGAGCATTCTGATGTGTGAGGGCCTTCTGATGCGTGAGGGTCTTCTGATGCGTGAGGGTCTTCTGATGTGTGAGGGCCTTCTGATGCGTGAGGGCATTCTGATGCGCGATCGTGCGCCCTGTGCCACTGCAAAGGGACCGGTCCCCGTACAGTGGCAGAATTTCACACGTCCTAACATTGGAAACACTGTTGTTGTTGCTGTTGCTGTTATTGTTGTTGATGTTATTGCTATCATCGTTGTTGTTGGTATTGTTGATGTTGGTGGTATTATTGTTGTTGGAAGTATTGATGTTGTTATTGTCGATGTTGTTGATATTATCATCATTGTTGTTGATGTTGTTGAAGTTGTTATTATTGTTGTTGTCAGCTGCTGGAGTAACATCCCCCTTGCACCTCTCCCCCTTCCTCGGCGCTGCAGCGGCAGATTGTTGCGGCCACGACGCTCGCAGAGCCCCGGAGTGGAGTGAAGTCGCAGCTCAGCGGTGACCCGCGGGCGCTGGGCTCCCAGACAGCCCCCCGCGTCACCCACGAGGTTTCTCTGTTTGTGACGAGCGGGGTGCGAATACCCCCCCCCCTCCTCACCCCCCTCCTCACCCCTCCCTGCCGCAGCCGCCAAACACCCCGACAGCCTAAAAGCCCTCAATCGTGATAAGGAGCCTTGCACCTGCCCCCCGCTCATACCTCCCCCTTGCCCCCCTCCCCCGACTCTCTACCCCGGGGGTGTCGTCCCTCCTCCTCCCACTGTTCCTGTCTGATAACGCCCCCCCCCTCTGCCCCCCCCCCTCTGCCCCACCTCCCACCCCCCCTCCCACCCCCCCTCCCACTAACAACTCCACAACCTTCTCCACGGTGGCGAGGAGATGTGAACTACCTCGCCTGCGTTACAGGAGGTCGTGGGCTCGACCCCGACTCCTGCTGCTGCTGCTGTATATTTGGAGTTCGCGGTGCGTCTCTCTCTCCCGGTGGTCGCGTGGATTTTTTTTCCTCGGGGGGGGGGGAGGGGAGGGTGTCATCCGGGTTTGCCATCCACATTTGGAATCAACGTCACGCGTTTAGAGCTTTTGGCTGCCGCTGTAAATTGCCACGTGAGTGATAAGTCGTCTTCGTCGAGCTATCATTTGTGGCCAGGTCGCTTTTGAAAAAGAGTTACATAGCGCAGTGGGCCATTATTTGGTCAAATAAATAAATATTTTTTTCAATCCACCATACAGCATCAAAAACTTCATAGCGTGATGGATTGTTCGTATTTGGTCACGGGGGGGGTGGTGACTACTCGGCACGTTACGTACAAAAATATGTGGAGAAGTCAACAAGCCAGTTGTCACCATGGATAGACTCGCCCATCCCCCATCCCCCGTCATAGGAATGTGGAATCGTCATCACCGCCTCGGGACTGTAAACGGGAGACGAGCAAACCGATGCCTCGATGCGGATGTCACCACCGTGGCTGCGACCGCTAAATGATTCAGCAAGGCCACGTAAACAAGAATACAAATTGTTGCGCAGGCAGCAAAGATTATCACGGTACAACAACAAAAATATCTGCTGATGTTTGTGCGTTGCCATTTGTGCACGAGCAGCAGCAACAACAACAACCCAATTAATTCGTCAATAACAACAATACGGCCTTTAAAGAAAATATATAATAGATGACGTTTCGGGCAATGACCCTTCCTCATCGACCCACAGACTCACAGGGGAATCGATAGACGCGCACAGATAACTACAGACTCACAGAGGGATCGAGCCACCTGGACACATCCAAGCCGATAGCATTACACGGCATAGCAGTGGACAAAGTCAAAGATCCCCCGTATAGCCTTCAACAAACCGTTGGGGCAAGTGCTGTGAGCGAGCACCTTTGAGGGCCGAGACAGCACACGAGGGGAGTGGGTGTGGTTAGCACCACGCCCGGCCGCCTTTGTCTCCCCAGGGTTTATGTTTACGACACACCGCACTAGGTACTCATTTAAGCCTGAGTCGGCCGAGGGGAGGCCCAAGACGGGGTCAAATATTCGCCACTGTGTTTTTTGTTGTGCGCGAGCGGATAATCGAACTCGGCTCGCCAGGTTCGCAGCGTAGTGCGATCACCACTGCGCCACCGCTCCCCCGTGATGGCAGGAGAGTGCACAGACACACACAGAGACGGAAACAGATACACACAGACACACACACACACAGAGACAGACACACACAGACAGAAACAAAGACACACACAGACAGACACACACAGACACACAGACACATACAGAGACAGACACACACACAGAGACAGAAACAACGACACACACAGACAGACAGACACACAGACAGACACACACAGACAGAAACAAAGACACACAGACACATACAGAGACAGAAACAAAGACACACACACAGAGACAGACACACACACAGAGGCATACACACAGACACATACACACACAGACACATACACACAGACACACAGAGACAGAAACAAAGACACACACAGAGGCAGACACACACACAGAGACAGAAACAGACACACACACAGAGACAGAAACAAAGACACACACACAGACAGACACACACAGACAGAAACAAAGACACACAGACACATACAGAGACAGAAACAAAGACACACACACAGAGACAGACACACACACAGAGGCATACACACAGACACATACACACACAGACACATACACACAGACACACAGAGACAGAAACAAAGACACACACAGAGGCAGACACACACACAGAGACAGAAACAGACACACACACAGAGACAGACACAAAGACACACACAGACAGACACACACAGAGACAGAAACAGACACACACACACAGACAGACACACACAGACAGAAACAAAGACACACAGACACATACAGAGACAGAAACAAAAACACACACACAGAGACAGACACACACACAGAGGCATACACACAGACACATACACACACAGACACACAGAGACAGAAACAAAGACACACACACAGAGACAGACACACACACAGAGGCATACACACAGACACATACACACACAGACACATACACACAGACACACAGAGACAGAAACAAAGACACACACAGAGGCAGACACACACACAGAGACAGAAACAGACACACACACAGAGACAGAAACAAAGACACACACAGACAGACACACACAGAGACAGAAACAGACACACACACAGACAGAGACACACAGACAGAAACAAAGACACACAGACACATACAGAGACAGAAACAAAAACACACACACAGAGACAGACACACACACACAGAGGCATACACACAGACACATACACACACAGACACATACACACAGACACACAGAGACAGAAACAAAGACACACACAGAGGCAGACACACACACAGAGACAGAAACAGACACACACAGACAGACAGAAACAAAGACACACACAGACAGACACACACATACACACAGACACACACATACACACAGACAGACACACACACACACAGACACACACATACACACACACAGACACACACATACACACACACATACACACACATACACACACACATACACACACATATAGACACACACACATACATACACACACACACACATACAGACACATACACACATACAGACAAAGACAAAGATCCCCATATAGCCTCAATAGACTGTCGGGGCAAGTGCTGTTAGCGAGCACCTATGAAGGCCAGAACGGTACACGAGGAGGTGGGTGGCCAGCACCACGCCCGACCGCCTTTGTCTCCCTAGTGGTGATGTTTACACACCGCACCAGGTACTCATTTGAGGCTGAGTCGACCTAGGGGAGGCCCGGGACCGGTTCAGATAATCGTCACCGATGTGGGCCGTGAGCGGGAATCGAACCCGGGTCGCCGGGATTATAGCGCAGCGCGCTAACCGCTACACTACCGCTCCCCACACAGACACACACAGACACACAGACACACACACAGACACACACACACACACGTGCCCCCACCCGCACTCTCCTCCCCGTGCCACTGATCGAACGCTGCCCTCTCCATAAGCGCTGAACGGAAGGCGAGACACAATGGCTTACAGCCCTCTTACAGGCACCGTGCACGCACCACACCCGCCACAGCCCACGCAACCACCTCACGTCTGCCTCACCACACAACCGCCCCACCAACCGACATACACACTCACCACCCAATACAGCACACTCTCTCACATGACATCCTACATAGCCACACACTCACCCACCCCACCCCATCAGTTCAGACGTCACTCGCCACTGATGTTAGCCGTGGCCCGGAATCGAACGCAGGTCGAGGCGAGACCACTGCGCAGCGCGCCAACCACCGTGATGAAGACGACGACGACGATGATGACAAACGCAGACGGCAGACACATCCACCCAGCAAAGTAAAGAGACATTTTCTTGAAGCCCCACTCTCTCTCAGCGCGCTCGCCCTCTCTGCGCGATCCACAAACCCTCGTTCTCCACGCCTCTCGATTGCAGCCGCCTATTTAAAAAAAACACGAGTCGAGGGCCCCCTTTAATTCGAGGAGCACCCGACACCCCGAATCCAGTTGGGACTCAAGGCCCCATGAACCTGGGACTCAAGGCCCCCCAGTGGTGTACTCAAGTCCACTATCAGGGGGACTAAAGGTCTAAATTAATGGGACTCAAAACCCATACCAAGGGGACTGAAAACTGCTTACAGGGGTAAGCATTTACACCATTGGAACCTCATTTGCCAGTAGAAAAAATATGATAATGGGGTTTTTACCCTTTTATCTGGCAACAAAACTGACACCGTTTTTACGAGGAGTCATGTTTGCATACACCACAATACCTGCAGTCGGAATGCAAACAAAAGCATTATGACTGCAGGTATTGTGGTCTATGCAAACATGACTCCTCGTAAAAAAAGGTGTCAGTTTTGTTGCCAGATAAAAGGGTAAAAAAACAATTATCATGCTTACAGGGGGTCTAAAAGCCTCTATCAGGGGAACTCAAAACCACCTATCAGGGAGACTTAAAACCTTCTATTAGAGGGACTCAAAACTCCTATTAGGGGGACTTAAAACTCCATATCAGAGGGACTCAAAACTCCTATTAGGGGGACTTAAAACCCCATATCAGAGGGACTCAAAACTCCTATTAGGGAGACACAAGATCCCAAAACCGGGGACCACAACCCACAAGATCTCTGCAGGAGGTGTGCGCGAAGGTTTGCGGGGTATCTTTGGAACTCAATTCCCGAGGAGACGGTACCCCTGTCCCGGGGGGTGTGGGGACCCCTGTCCCGGGGGTAGAGTCACTCACGGAGAGCCGACGCCGCCGTGACGAGGAGGAGAAGGTGGAGGAGGTGGAGGAGGAGGAGGGGGGTGACTCCGCGCCACGCGAAGGAGGAGAGGCCGGAGCGCTCCTCCATCGCCAACTCTCCCGCGGCTCCGCTACCCGTGGGGCTGATGCTACTGCTGATGCTGCTGCTGCTGATGCTGCTGATGATGGTGCTGATGATGAAGCTGCTGCTGATGCTGATGATGCTGTTACTGCTGATGCTGCTGATGAAGCTGCTGATGATGGTGCTGATGATGGTACTGCTGCTGCTGCTGATGGTACTGCTGCTGCTGATGGTAGTGCTGATGCTACTGCTGCTGCTACTACTGCTGATGCTACTGCTGCTACTGATGATGGTGCTGCTACTGCTGCTGCTACTGATGATGCTGATGTCGGGCCCGCTTCCGTTGCGGGACGCGGCTGAGTTGCGGTGGGAGAGGAGAGACGCCTGGACCCTGCCTCTCTCGCTGCTCTCTCGCTCGCTCCCCACTGCTCCTCCCTCTCCTCCGGTTTCTCCTCCTCTCTCTACTCTCCTCCTCCTCTCTCGTTCCTCTGCTTCTCGCCGCTCTCCTGCCCTCCGCTCTCCTCTTGCTCTGCTCTCTCTCGCTCTCCCCTTCTCTCTGTGAGCGCACCAAGTTCACAAGGGCCTCGCTTCATTTACAACTACACGCTGCCCCCTCCCCATGCACTCACTCACTCCCTCCCTCCGCCCTCCAATCATCCCCCCTCCTCTTCCCCTAAACCCCACCCTGCTCGCCCGACCCTCCCCAGAACCCCCACCACTCCCTCTCCCCTCCTCCACTCTCACGGCGGCTTCCTCCTCGCCCTCCCATCACTGCACCCACTTCCCTCCCACTCTCCATCTTTCCCTCCTCCGCTCTCCACTCCTCATTTCTGGTCACTCCCTCGCACTCCCCGCCACTCCTAAATTCCTCCCCCCCTCCTCCTCCTCCTGCCTCGTCCCTCACTCTCGGCCCCGTATCCATCCCGCCCTCCCCACCCCTCCGTGACTCCCTACCCCATAGTCCATACATTCCACTCCTCCTGCCCCCCCCATTCACTCCCTCCACATTCACTCCCTCCCCCCTCCATCACTCCCTCCCGCCCGCCCACCCACTCACCCACCCGCTCCCCACCCGCTCACCCACCCACTCCCATCCACTCCCCCAGTCCCCCACCCGCTCCCCCACTCCCCCACTCCCCACTCCCCCACCCGCTCCCCCACCCACTCCCCCACCCACTCACCCACCCGCTCCCCCACTCACTCCCCCACCAGCTCCCCCACTCCCCACTCCCCCACTCACCCACTCACCCACCCACTCACCCACCCACTCCCCCACCCCTCCCCATCCTTCCATCTCTCCCCGACCACCAACCTCTCCTGGTCCCTCCCTCGACCACCCGCGAGCACAGATCCCCCCCCCCCAGACCCCCCCCCCAACCTCCCACCCCCCGACCTCCCACCCCCCGACCCCTCCTCCTCTCTCCCCCGACTCCCCCGGCCCCTCCCCCGGTCACGTCGCGCGCGCGCTTCATGTGGCGGAGTAGGTTTACGTGAGAATTGATCAAACAGTGCGACGGCAGGAGAGAGATAGACACACAGATACACAGAGAGAGAGACACACACAGATACACAAAGAGAGACACACACATATACACAGAGAGACACACACAGAGAGACACACACAGATACACAGAGAGAGACGCACACAGATACACAGAGAGAGACACACAGAGAGAGACACACACAGATACAGAGAGAGAGACACACACACAGAGAGACACACACAGATACAGAGACACACACACAGACACACACAGATACAGAGACACACACACAGACAGAGATACAGAGAGACACACACAGATACAGAGAGAGAGAGACAGATACAGAGACACACACACACAGATACACTACAGAGAGAGAGAGAGAGAGACAGACACACAGATACACAGAGAGAGAGAGACAGACACACACAGACACAGAGATACAGAGAGACACACACACAGATACATATAGACAGACACAGACACACAGAGATACAGAGAGACACACACGCACACAGATACATATAGAGACAGACACACACAGACACACACAGATACACAGAGAGAGACAGACACACACGCACACAGATACAGAGAGACACACACACACATACACAGATACAGAGACACACACGCACACAGATACAGAGACACACACGCACACAGATACAGAGAGAGAGAGACAGACACACACGCATACAGATACAGAGAGAGACACACAGATACAGAGAGAGAGAGAGACACACACAGATATACAGAGATACACAAATACAGAGAGACACACACACGATACAGAGAGAGAGACACAGATACAGAGAAAGACACATACAGATACAGAGAGAGAGACACACAGATACACAGAGAGACACACACAGATACAGAGAGAGACATAGATACAGAGAAAGACACATACAGATACAGAGAGAGAGAGACACACAGATACACAGAGAGACACACACAGATACAGAGAGAGAGAGAGAGACACACACAGACACAGAGAGACATACACACACACAGACACAGAGAGAGACACACACAGACACAGAGAGACACACACACAGATACACAGCGAGTGATACAGAGAGAGACACACAGATACAGGGAGAGAGCACGTGGGACCATTGCGAGTATTCTACAACACGAGTCACAATGGGATGATAACGATGATGATGATTATGATGACGATGATGACTATGATGATGATTATGACGATGACGATGATGACGATGGTGATTATGATGATTATGATGACGATGATACCAAATACCGTAGATGCACATGCAGCCAATGGCTCGATTCACCACCAACAGGCAAAACTAGAAGACAATAAAACCACACTGAAGCTTATTTCAAACTCACTTTCATCCGAATGTCCGTCATCCATATCACAATACTATTTAAACTGCTCACGCGTAGATTAGTGTTATTATTTTAGCGGCTTAGTCGTCGTTCACGTGAACTGCACGTCTCACAATCGTCCAGGAATCACGGACACGAGCCGGAAGGCAGCAGCAGCAACCAACAATTTGCCCAACCTCTGCGGTCCACTATATGTTAAGATGTTTTCAGCCGATTACTAATTAATTGAGTTTTCTGTTGTTTTGTTGTTGTATTAATCGGACAAAACTCCACGCGTGTGAGCGAGGGGACAGCACTCTATCCCATACGGATGGAACAAATTTAGATGACGTAATGTTGAATTTCTGTCGCACCGTACGTAGCCAAGCATGCTAATCGGAGGTGCCAGCGATGCAAATAGGAGATTAGTCCACACTTGCTGTACTGCATTCTCCTGGCGCCGACAGGAAGGGAGTTGCACAGCCCATCTGTGCGTGAGCCACCAACCCTCACTGCCGCTTCCACAGCGATGTCAATCCACTGCTGGATGACGATCTCGCCACGTCACGTGGGATGTCACGTGGCCGTGCTCTCTGCTGCACGCTACGTCGCCTCGGCCTCCTATAACAACCCTGTTATGTATGATGGTTGCCTATCAAATCCAAGCAGCCTCGAACCTACTTCGCTTGTAAGATTCTGAATGATGTGTTGCTCATAGTCTGGTCGATAAGGGAATAATCATTATTATTTCATTATTTCGATTTAAAGCTTTCGTGACTGCAAGGATTCATCTTCTTGGTTCTTTCGGTAAAGTCACGTAGAAGGAAAATAATAAAATAATAAAATAGAACATAATAAAATAATTCTCACGACGTTTCGGCCACAACGCAAGCAGCCGTCTTCAGGTGGAGAACAGGTCTGTCAAGGAGACAGAGTCTGACAGACCTGTTCTCCACCTGAAGACGGCTGCTTGCGTTGTGGCCGAAACGTCGTGAGAATAATTTTATTATGTTTTATTTTTATTATTTTATTATTTTCCTTCTACGTGACTTTACCGAAAGAACCAAGAAGATATTTAATTATTATTATAATCATCATCGTCATCGTCAGGAAGGCAGCGATGGCGAGGTTGTTTGGCATCTAGGTAAAAAATTAAAATTAATAAAAGTTAAATAAAATAAAAAATCACGACGTTTCGATTGCAACACAAGCAATCATCATCGTGTATAATGAAATAGCAACAAAACATTCTAACCAGAAAAACTATAGACAGACATATAAGCAGACAGATATCACCAAGATACATAGAGAGAGAGTAACACGTGACTTTACCGAAAAAACCCAAGAATATGAATCCTTGCAGTCACGAAAGCTTCAAATATAGAATTGTTTAGCATCCCCACAGCGACCATGCAAAGAGCTGCCAATCACTCACGGTGGGGTAAAATGTGGGTGACGGTCATTCTCGTTTGACGATAACTTGTGGTGAGTCGATGTGTGCATGCACGTGAGTGTCTACGAGTGTATGTGTCTGTCTGTCTGTATGAGAGAGTGTGTATGCATGTGTGTGTGCATTCGTATGAGTGTATTTGTATATGTGTTGTATGTCTGAATGCATGTCTGTATGTGTATGTATGCGTGTGGGGAGCGGTGGTGTAGCGGTTAGCGCGCTGCGCTATGAACCCGGCGACCCGAGTTCGATTCCCGCTCACGGCCAACACCAGTGCCGATTATTTGAACCGGTCATGGGCCTCCCCTAGGTCGACTTAGCCCTAAATTAGTACCTGCAGCGGCGTGTCAACATTGCCACTAGGGAAACAAAGGCGGCCGGGCGTGGTTTTGGCCACCCACCCCCTCGTGTGTCGTTCCGGCCTTCATAGGTGCTCGCTAACAGCACTTCCCCCGTAGGTCTGTTAAGGCTACACGGGGGATTTTTGTCTTTAATCTGTGTATGTGTCTATATGTATATCCGTATGTGCACCTGTGTGTTCTGTATGTATATCTGCATGTCTCTGTGTTTGTGAATGTCTGTGTGTCTGTATGTCCCTCTGTGTGTATGTATGTATATTCGTCTGTCTCTATGTGTGTATGTCTCTATTTATATCTGTCTGTATATATATATGTGTGTCTGTATATATATTCGAATTTATCTCTGCACATCTGTCAGTATGACCGTGCGTGCGTGCGTGCGCGCGCTTGTATATTTTTCATTAGCAAATTGATCGCGCGGTTTATGACCGCGAATCTTTTGACTTCCTTCTTGAAAGCCAAAGGGAGAGAGACGCTGGCACCAACAGCGTCGGCAGCAGCAGCAGCAGCAACAACAAAGATCGGCAGTGACAGCGCGGATAAGAGATTGGAAAAGTATCTCTCCTCCCAGCGACGATACGACGAAATCCGCTCATCGCCAGGACGTTGCACGTGGTGGTGATGATGATGATGATGACGATGATGAAGGCGTTTGCCGTCGAACGGAGCCACGGAGCTTAAGGGGCAGCACCAGGGGTCGCAACCGGGTACCCGATACCCGTTCCCTACCCGATACCCGGCTACCCGTACCCGGCCGGGTACGGGTACCCGTTTGCGACCCTGGTGCGGCCGGGTACGGGTAGGCCATGAGTCACTGGTGAGTAACCGTTTGTCACTCATTTCGGGGAGGGTACGTGTACGGGTAGCGTACGGCTACCCATACCCGGCCGGGTACGGGTACCCGTTTGCGACCCTGGTGCGGCCGGGTACGGGTAAGGAATCAAAACCCGTTTGCGTCCTCTGGGCAGCACGGAGAGAATGAGGAACCACGTGCACCCTCGCTCACGGCACGGGGATACGCGTGTGCGTTGCGCCAGTTGTGTGGGGAGCGGTGGCGCAGCGGTTAGGGCGCTGCGCTACGAACCCGGCGACCCGAGTTCGATTTCTCGCTCAGGGCCACTGACACCGGTGACGATCATCTGAACCGGTTCAGGGCCTCCCCTAGGTCGACTCAGCCTCAATCGTGTACCTGGCGCGTTGCGCAATACACATCAGCACTGGGGGAGACAAAGGCGGTCGGGCGTGGTGCTCACCACCACGAGCTGCCTACATTGGGATGTGTGGCCAAGTTGGCAGGTAACCAGCACACTGCGCCACGAACGCATCATCCACCTACTTGCTGTACTGCCAACCTACTTGCTGTACTGCCACCTACTGGCCGCCTCGGCAGGGTGGGGACGGGGAGGTGGGGGGTGGGGGATGGCTTGGGGCTCGCTCATCTAATCCGCCATCATTCATTACACCTCGCGGACACAGGCAGGACGAATAAGCCTCGGACATATTTTCAAATTACACATTCCTGTCCCCCCCTTCCCCGCTCCCACCCCACCCCAATCCACCCCTCCCCCACAATCCCCCTCCCAGCCCCCCTTCCCCCCCAGCCCCCCTCCCCCGCTCCCACCTCACCCCAATCCACCTCTCCCCCGCTCCTCCTCCCAGCCCCCCTTCCCCCCCAGCCCCCCTCCCCCGCTCCCACCCCACCCCAATCCACCCCTCCTCCACAATCCCCCCCCCCCGCCGCTGCCCTTGCAAGCAACATCGAGTCGAGCCAAGGTCAAAGTGGCACCCGTCAGACGAGCGACGCGGTGACGCGCCGTGGCTGACACGGGCACCGACGCAGCTGCACCGCCTGCGCACTCCATCGCTATGTCACTGTATGGGTATTCATGCGAGTTTGCGGTTGTTGTTGTTTGACTTGCATCCCACTGGGATTTTTGCACAGCGTTGGTGTACGGTGCTTTTTTTCTGGAAGACTTTGCAGTTTTTTTCCTGGATTTTTTTGTTTGCGCATAGTCACTTTGAGATGTTTTCTTGTTCTTTTTTTTGTTGTTGCGGTTGCACCCGATTCAAGAACCGAATGGCTCACAGGGCTATACCTAATAAATGAAACTGAAACGGAACTGAGTCTGTGGGCCTCTCTATGAGTCTATGGGTTTTCCGTGTGGGTTTATCAGGCCTCCATCAGAATCAGAATCTTAGCTTTATACTGCAGGAGGAATCCGATGAGCTATAAAGTTATTTCTCTCTCACAGATGTCCAGTGAGGGCACGGGGTCAGAACGTCACAACAACGAACAGTACAAATTAATATTCAATGTTTTTGGGTTAGATCGCGTCAGTAAAAACGTGTCGTAACCCTCCACCACCCGACACAGCAACACACCGGTGGGCTGAAGTAGTAACTAATTGGCGTTTTGTTTACGTGATGACTCCCCTACTAATTGGCTATGTCGGGTGGTAGAGGGTTAGGGGCCGTCCATAAATGATGTCACGCGATTTTGGACGATTTTTGACCCCCCCGCCCCGTTGTCACACGGCGTCACAAAAAGTGAGACCCCCCCCCTCAAATATGGCGTCACAAAGCTCTGCCCCCCCCCAAATAAAACATGATTCAAATCGCTTTAAACTATTGTCATTGTAGTGCGTATTTAATGTGGCGCTGCACTCTGATGTTGTAGGAGAAAACATGTATTCAAAAGTCTATTTAATTAAGTAGAACGTGTTGTCTATATTTATTTAAAGTTGCGCATTTTGATGTGACGTCACATTTCTCAACCCCCCTCCCATCGTCACACATCGTCACAAATGTCTGACCCCCTCCCCCTAGGTGCGTGACGTCATTTATGGACGGCCCCTTACGACACATTTATACTTTACGCGATCTAACCCAAAAAAACCTTCATTCTTAATATTACTGGTCGCGAAAGCCTGACTGTCAAACATCACAAAACCCACGATGGGAGTGCATTGGTTATCTCTGCGTCACTCTGCGGGCATCTCTGTGCGAGTCCATGGGCCTCTGTGCGAGTCCATGGGCCTCTGTGTGAGGCTGTAGCTCCAGCGAGATGGAGAGCACAACCCCTGTGTGTGCACCCACGGTGTTGTTTCAAGTTTCATGTATTAGGTATATAGCCCTGTGAGCCATACGGCTCTTCAGTCGGGTGCAACCGCAACAAACTAAATATGAACAGAGAAACATCTTAAAGCGACGACGCGCAACAGAAACATCCTGGGATAAACCAGCAAATCTTCCAGAAAAAAAAGACACCGTATTACAACGCTGTGTGCAAAAATCCCAGTGTGATGCAAGTCAAACAATAACAACAATAGGACAATTTTGACTAAAGTTATCAGGCCAACTCCGCACTTTTGCAAGAAACATGGCTTAACCGTGTTTTCGAAATCACCAAAATAAATCTATAAAATACAATGTGCGAGGGGTGTGTACCGCGAGAGATGGCAACGCTTCCATTCAGCAGTGGAGTGTTGATGACTGATGCCTGCTTGCTGCTGCTGCTGATGATGATTTATCCACGTCGGGACTTCATTAGCATGTAAAACACCCACCCCATGAGTTACTTTCGCCCTTTTGTGGCGACGTAACTCTGTCCTTCTAATTACGCACACGCTGTATATCCCGATCTGATAGGGTATTTAATTACGCGAATCAATGTGCCTGCGCGTCAACGTGGGGGGGGGGGGGGACAGATTTATTTTGTCTCGACACGTGGACGCCCCAACACACGGCCGTTAAACGAGGCGAATTGAAATGAAGGAAAAGTGCGCAGAGGAGCGTCGAGGGGAGGGAGGAAGGCGTGGGAGTCGCGCAGAGAGACGGAGAGAAAGAGAGAGGTACGTGGATTAGCCATAGCAAGCAACTGTTGTTACCCGTGCCAAAGACAAAGATCCCCCCCCCCTATAGCCTGCACAGGCTGTTGGGGCAAGTGTCGTTAGCGAGCACCGATGAAAGCGACGGGGTGGGTGGCCGACACACCACGCCCGGCCGCTGCTGCTTGCACGCCGCACCAGGGACTCATTTGAGGTTGAGTCGACCTAGGGGAGGCTCAGGACCGGTTTATAAAATCGTCACTGGTGGTGGCCGTGAGTGGGAATCGAACTCGGTTCGCCGGGTTCATAGCGCAGCGCGCTAACCGCTACACTACCGCTCCCCTCAATGTGAGCTCGCGAGCAACTGTTGATACCCGTGGCACCACCACCAGCAGCAGCAGCAGCATGACGACGGGAAGGGGAGTAGAGTCAAGGATGCGATGGGTGGGACAAAGAGCAACGGGGGCGAGAGAGACAGGAGACTGGGGGGGGGGGGGAGATGAGAAGGATGGAGGAGGAGGAGTGGAGAAATCTCGAGCGAAGGTGTCAGGGGAGGTGAGGAGAGGGAGGAGAGAGGGGGGAGAGGCGACACCAGGGCCTGGACGCTGCTGCTGCTGCTACACGGACGGAGGAGGCGGCGTCTGTTTTCGCAGTGGGCGGACGGCGTTGAGAGGGGTTCATAATGGGCGTGGCCACACACAGAAGCCACGTGGTTTGCGGGAGGTTTGAGCTGATGTACAGGGTGGTTCAGATGTCTCGTGACCCCTAACATTGTTTTCTATTGCATATTCACTTTTGGTTTAAATAAACCTTACTTATAAAAAATGTGAAAGTTTTAGAGAATTAAATGGGGGGTCACAAGACATCTGGACCATCACTGTGCAGACAGAGCAGGATTCAAAAGTGGGGGTGGCCACGCACACACACAAGTCACGTGGTTTACGGGAGGCTTGAGCTGATGTGAAGACATATATAGAATGTTGGTACGCAGGCAGGTTAATCACATTCCTGCGGAGGGAGCTGGTAGGAACGTTGGGTTGCTCGGTCAATGGCCAGGGTCAACGGCGGCGTGGTGTATTCCGCATATATGCCCGACTGTGAGGGCGGGCACAAGCCGGCGTGAGTAGGTTAAACGTTGAGTTTTATAAGGGCACCACGGGGTGACCATCCCCTCCCCACCCAGCCCCACCCCTCCCACCCCCCACCCAGCCCCACCCAGCCCCACCCTCCCCACCCAGCCCCTCCCCACCCTCCCCTCCCCACCCAGCCCCTCCCCACCCTCCCCTCTCCACCCAGCCCCACCCTTCCCATTTTTTGATGCACGACGGACGGACGGACACAATAATCCCCTGTGGGCTGGTGTAACCAGGAGGTTCCTACCAGTATGACATCAACTCTGAAGCGGCGTGAGTGGGGCTTTGGCAGGGCACGTCCCGAAGATGGGGCGATGGTCGGTGATCGACAACATGAACGTGCTGTGAAGAAGGGCCGTTGTCCGAAACGTCCAATGTTTCTGTATATACACAGTTGCTTCCCTTTGCAGGCCACGCACGTCTTGTAGCTGGAGCTGCTGGCGATGCTGCGAAGCGAGTGGAGGACCATCGACGTGACCGGCAAGCGAGTCCCAGAGCACGCGAACTCGCAGAGCCATCGGCAAAAATTACAACATCAGCATCGTTCGTGTGCCGGGCAACCACGGGGAGAGGAGTGGGGGGCTAGGGTGGGGGGCTAGGGTGGGGGGCTAGTGTGGGGGGCTAGGGTGGGGGGCTAGGGTGGGGGGCTAGTGTGGGGGGCTAGGGTGGGGGGGCTAGGGTGGGGGGCTAGGGTGGGGGGGCTAGTGTGGGGGGCTAGGGTGGGGGGGCTAGGGTGGGGGGGCTAGGGTGGGGGGCTAGGGTGGGAGGCTAGGGTGGGGGGCTAGGGTGGAGGGCTAGGGTGGGGGACTAGGGTGGGGGGGCTAGGGTGGGGGGCTAGGGTGGAGGGCTAGGGTGGGGGACTAGGGTGAGGGGGCTAGGGTGGGGGGGCTAGGGTGGGGGGCTAGGGTGGGGGGCTATGGTGGGGGGCTATGGTGGGGGGCTAGGGTGGGGGGCTAGGGTGGGGGGCTAGGGTGGGGGGTGGGGACCAGGCAGCATGAACGCACATTTAATTGCCAATTAAGCCGGAGCTGGCGGAAATGAAGACGTCACGGGGTGCTTAGAGCCCCCCCCCCCCCGTTTGCCTCGGGCCGAGTCGTCAATTAAGCTTCCCCCTCCCCCCCATCACTCCCCCCCCCCGCCCCCCCCGGTGGGATAGAATTCTCACCGCCAGGCGGGAGAAGATCGTAACGAGCGCTTTACGACGGGGACATTAAGCGATGGAGTTGGCAGCGCCTACGCGGAGAGGGGCGGGGGTATGTAGGGGGGAGGGATTTGGGGGGCTCGGGGGGAACCCCCCACTTAGGAACCCAGCTCAGCTTCAGAGACGTGAGGAGCGGGGAGAGGGGGCGCAACCGGACGCGATCGAGGCGACTTGGCCACAGGCAACATCCAGCCCAGTGCCCCCCCCACCCCATCACCGTCCCTCCCTTCAGAGACATCGCACTCCTCCCTCAGTCGCCACTCTCTCATTTAGTCTTCCATCCCTGTCCCTCTCTTTTTTTTTTTTTTTTTTTTTTTTTTTTTTTACGATCAGTGGAAACAAGAAGATGCTCGGTGTATTCGGCACTTTGTTTCGGTCATCATTTCGTAATTTTTTTTTTTTTTTTTTTTTTTTTTTTTTTTTTTTTAAACGGGGCTTTATGTTGCCCTCGCTCGCTCGCTCTCTCGCTCACTCGCTCTCTCGCTCGCTCTCTCGCTCGCTCTCTCGCTCACTCTCTCGCTTGCTCGCTCTCTCGCTCTCTCTCACTCGCTCTCTCTCTCGCTCATTCTCTCGCTCACTCTCTCGTTATTTACGCCGCCCCCCTCGCAGTCCTATGGCCTCCGACGGGTAGCTCATAACAGCATGCAGAGCTCCCCGTCATCTGCCACGGAGCACACGGCCTCCTCCATCGCCCACTGCTCCTTGAAGGCCGGCACGGCGTGGGTCAGCCGCGCGTGGCGGAACTCCAGCCACACCCTGGCTCCGACCAGAGCGCGGAAGATGCCCAGGCTGCTGGCCGGACGTTTCCCCTCCAGGGCCACCTTCCTCGCCCTGTATATGGCGAGCTTGGCGTAGCCGACGAGCACGTTGACCAGCCCCTGGAGATGTTGGGGTCCGTCGCCCTTTCGGTATCCAAAGATGAGGACCGTCGGGGAGAAGTGGAGGCTGAACTTTAGGAGGATGTTTCTCAGGACCTTGAACAGCGAGTCCAGGCTCTTGCACTCCACGTATTGGTGCGCCACCGTCTCCACTTTTCCGCAGAACCGGCACTCCGGGGGCGTGTCAGTGAAGCGCGCCAGGGAGGCGTTGGTGGTGACGGTGCCGTGGGCGATGCTCCAGCTGAGGTCGCCGATGCGGTTGTACGTCGGGCTGGAGTAGAGTTGCCTCCAGCGAGGCCTCTCCGGAGAGATGCAGGGCAGGGCTTTCCTCCAGGCATGGTCCTTATGGCTCCTCAGGGTGTCCTGTTGGTGAAACCGGACCATGTAGGAGTAGAGCACCTTCCTCTTGACATTTGCGAAGGCCACCTCTGGTAGGTCCTCTACCAGAGGTGGCCTCTCATCGCCTCGCTTCCCCCCCCCCCCCCCAGAACTCTCCCTCCCATTCACCTCTGTCCCATATCCCACATCCCCGAACGCTCCTCTCGCACCACTCCTCCCAGTCAATTCAACTCTCTTCCCCCCCCCCCCATTCCTTTCCCCCTCTCCCCCCCATCTCTCCCTCCGTCCCCCCCCTCCCTCCTTCCCTCCCCCTCTCCCTCCTTTCCTCCCCCTCTCCCCCCCATTCCTTCCCCCCCCCTCCCTCCATTCATTCCCCCTCTCCCTCCGTTCCCCCCCTCTCCCCCCATTCCTTCCCCCCCCCCTCTCCCCCCTTCCCTCCCCCTCCCCCCCCTTCCCCCCTCCCCCACCCTGCGCTCTGTGCAATCCGGGATTGTTCCACGCCTTGGTTGGAGACAAAGACTCGTGGAGCCACACTCTGTGCCTCTGGCTGCTGACCCCGTCCGTCATAGGGGGGGGGGGGGTGGTGGTGGGGGTGCGAAGCAATGAGAAGGCGTCTGCCCCCTGGGTGGGCACCTCTCACCGCCCGTCTTTGTCTCCCCCCCCTCTTTTTTCTCCCCTTTGTCTGAGCCCCCCCCCCCCCACCCCCCAAATCAGTCTTCGTCAGATTATATCGGGGGCGCTGCGGGTGCTGATTGCTTCCATGAAGAAGTAAACCGGCAGTGCCGTTGAGACGGAGCGGCTACAGCGGCAGTGTTCTATCCACCGCTGGATGAAGGGCCCTCCCCAGGCCGTCGCCACGGGCTGGGTGCACAGTTCTCCATCTTCACCCGCGGTGGTCGTCGTCGTCGTCTCGGGCACGTCCTGTCTCACGTGTGTGTGCGCGTGTGTGTGCGTGTGTGTGAGTGCGTGTGTGTGTGTGTGCGCGTGTGTGTGCATGTGAGTGTGTGTGTGCGTGTGCGTGTGCATGTGAGTGTGTGCGTGTGTGTGCGTGTGGGCGCGTGTGTGTGCGTGTGTGTGTGCATGTGTGTGTGTGCGTGTGTGTGTGTGCGTGCGTGTGGGCGCGTGTGTGTGCGTGTGTGCATGTGAGTGTGTGCATGTGTGTGCGTGTGTGCGAGTGTGTGGGCGCGTGTGTGTGTGTGCGTGTATGTGTGTGCATGTGTGTGTGCGCGTGTGTGCGTGTGTGTGCATGTGTGTGTGCGCGAAACGTGGACCCCTCTAATGGAACATCTTAGCCGGTTAGAAACATTTAGGCTGGCTTGCCTACGATCCATCCTGGGTTTAACCAGGCTGGATTGTGTGAGGAGCTCACAAATCCTTGAAAGATGTGAGTGTGTGCATGTGTGTGCGTGTGTGCGAGTGTGTGGGCGCGTGTGTGTGTGTGCGTGTATGTGTGTGCATGTGTGTGTGCGTGTGTGCGCGTGTGTGCGTGTGTGTGCATGTGTGTGTGCGCGAAACGTGGACCCCTCTAATGGAACATCTTAGCCGGTTAGAAACATTTAGGCTGGCTTGCCTACGATCCATCCTGGGTTTAACCAGGCTGGATTGTGTGAGGAGCTCACAAATCCTTGAAAGATGTTAACAAAGTCCCATCGGTGAGCTCCTCCGGCAGGCAAGGCTGCGTTGGCTGGGTCATGTAGCCCGCATGCCCAGACACCGCATGCCCAGCCACCGCATGCCTAAACAGCTTTTGTTCGGCTGGATCGATGGGGCTAATCGGGCGCGGCACGGGCTAGACAGGAGATGGAGTGATACAAGAGGATGTGGAATTGAGTAGACTTGCCGATGACTGGTACCAGCGGTCTCAAGATCGGCCTCTGTGGAGGAGGCTCGTGAAGGACGCTACTGGGCAGTTGGAGGCAGTCGCCCTCCAACAACAACGGAGGGCGGAGGAGTGACGCTCACAACAACGAGCGGAGCGCCGGGTGGCTAAAGCACAGCAAGTTGGCACAGTAGGGGGCACAGGTGGTGCATCAGCCAGTCGTCTCAGTCAGTCAATCCGTGGCAAATGGGTCTGCCCCGTGACCTCCTGCCAGTAGGCGTTCGACACTTCACGTGGCCTCAAGGTGCACATAGCCTGGCACAAGCGTCGTGGTGACGTCACCGCCACTTAGTGGCGAATGGCGGTTGTTGTTGTGTGCGCGTGCGTGCGTGTGACATGGTGGGGAGCGGTGGTGTAGCGGTTAGCGCGCTGCACGACGAAACCTGGCGACCAGAGTTCGATTCCAGCTCACGGCCAACACCAGTGACGATTATCTGAGCCGGTGGTGGGCATCCTCTAGGTCGACTCAGCCTCAAATGAGTACTTGGTGCGGTGTGTAAACATCGCCACTGGGGGAGACAAAGGCGGCCGGGCGTGGTGTTGGCCACCCACCCCCTCGTGCGCCGTGCCGGCGTTCATAGGTACTCGCTAATAGCACTTGCCCCAACAGCATGCATAGATTACACGGGGGAGCTTTGTCTTTGTGTGTGCTCGTGGGGAACGGAATTTGAGCGATTTGTGACACCCCTTAATGGGTTCAATTGAGCAATTAACCCCCGAAGTAAATGCATATTTGCACAATTAAGTTAATAAATAATTGCATAATTGAAAGCACGTAATCTTCTTGGTTCTTTCGGTAAAGTCACGTAGAAGGGAAGTAATAAAATAAGAAAAATAAAACATAATAAAATAATTATCACGACGTTTCGGCCACAACGCAAGCAGCCGTCTTCAGGTGAAGAAGAAAAAATGAAAGCACGTATCTCACAGCTCATTCATCACAGTGCACAACAGGGCTGATTTTACACGCCCCGCAACAGACAATTCTCAATCGACAAATATTTGACCATACTTCACCACAAAGGTCCTCCTACACGGACGGATCGTCAACCCCGCTTGCTGCACCGCCTCTCCCGGGCGTCACGAGGCACGTGATGACGCTCTCCCTGCCCCGGACGGAGACGAATGAATCCATTCGCAAATCTCGCCCCCTCTCGTTGGAGAGAACGTCCCGCGGAAGTGGCTCCCACCACCGAACTAATTCCGAGACCCCCCCCCCCCCCGCACACAGGAAGGGGGAGAGGTGGGGGCTGGCGAGGGGTGGTGTGGGGTTCTCTTTCCCAAGCGCCCTGCTACCGCGTGGTTGTTTATCAGACCGGATTTGTTTATTTCGATCAATTAATTGGGGAGGGGGAGAGAAAAAATTATATAAATATAATTAATTACGATGGGATCCGTGCGTCTGCGTGAGCGTGTGCGGCGGTGGTGCAGCGTTTTGCGCGCCGCGTTGCGAACCTGGCCACCCGAGTTCGATTCCCGTTCACGGTGAGCACGGGTGACGATTATGTGAACAGGCCCTGGGCCTCCTCTAGGTCGACTCAGCCTCTCGGGAGACAAAGACGGTCGTGACGTGGTGCTGGCCACCCCACCCCCTCGTGTTCCGTGCCAGCCTTCACAGGTGCTCGCTAACAGCACTTGCTCCGACACAGTCTGTTAAGGCTAATGTTGTCTTTGTGTGTGTACCGAGGAAATCTGTGTATCGACAGAGGGTGGTGCTGTGAGGAGGAGGAGGAAGGAGGGGGGGGGGGAATTCATCCACACAGCAGAGTAACAGATGCGCGTCACTCCGCGGTAATTGCTCGTAATAGCTCCCCGGTTTCCTCTGTCATCGGTGTCTCTCTCTCCATTGGAGTGGCATCGCCGGAGGGGGGCGCGGGTGGGGGCGGAGGAGGGAGCAGAGGAATGGGCGAAGGAAGGGGGGGGGGGAAGGGGGTGGGGGGGACAAGTGGGGAGAGGAGGGTGGGGGTTTGGAGGAAGAAGGACATGGGGGGGGGGGTGGGGAATAATAATGGGTGATAATCGAGGAGTGATGGGTGATGATGGGGAGTAGTGGTAGGAAGTGTTGAAGGGTGTTGATGATGGGGTTGATGGTGGGGGTAATAATGGGGGTGATGGTGGAGGTGATGGTGGGGGTGATGATGGGGCTGATGATGGCGTTGATGATGGGGTTGATGGTGGGGGTGATGGTGGGGGTGATGATGGGGGTGATGTTGGAGGTGATGATGGGGGTGATGGTGGGGGTGATGATGGGGCTGATGGTGGGGTTGATGGTGGAGGTGATGTTGGAGGTGACGGTAGAGCTGATAGTGGAGGTGATGGTGGAGGTGATGGTGGGGGTGATGGTGGGGGTGATGGTGGAGGTCACAGCGTGTCTATCCCCATCCCCGAGACCATAGTTCCCTTAATCCCCTCCACCCCGATCCTTTTCTCTCAGCCCGGGTCAAAGTTGAGTGCGTGACCCCCAACCCCCGTGTGTGTGTGTGTGCGGAGCGGTGGCGCAGTAGTTGAGTGATACTTAAACCGGCATTTGGGTCTCCCCGAGGTCGACTCAGCCTTAACACAGGGTGATGGTGTTGCCAGAGCCATGCCAGGCCGCCTTTTGCCTCTCGAGTCGCTGATGTTCGCACACCGCACCGGGCACCGTACTCATGCCAGGCCGAGTCAGATGTCAGATAAATAACCACTCGCCACTGACGTTAGCCGCGTGGCACGAGAATGCAACCGAATGATTCGAAATGCAGTGCAGCCCCAAGCACTGATTTAGTATATATTTATACTTAATATTTTTATCTGTATTGTATTATGATTGTTATTGGGATCAAACATCGAAATGGAATGTTTTGCACTTTTTGTAAGCAGCATGGACGGGTGGTGCTTTTTCTGTAGGATTTAATTGTTTATGCACGTGATGTTTAGATTTGTGTACAATGAATTTTAGGTGTATCTTGCAATTTTATTGTTTGTTGCGGTTGCACCCAAATCAAGAGCCCAATGGCTCACAGAGTAAATCCTAATAAATGAAACTGAAACTGAAACACTGAGCCACCGTTCTAGATTTGAAGCTTTCGTCATTTGAAGCTAAGAATAAGTATTCATATTCTTAGGTTTTTTCGGTAAAGTCACGTAGGTAAAAATTTAAAATTAAAATTAATAAAAGTAAAATAAAAATAAAATAAAAAATCATGACGATGGCTATCGTGCTGTGACGGTTCCACCTGAAGACGGACGCTTGTGTTGCCTCCGAAACGTCGTTATTTTTATTTTATTTTTATTTTACTTTTATTAATTTTAATTTAAAACTTTTACCTACGTGGCTTTACCGAAAAAACCTAAGAATATAAAACTGAGCCACCGCTCCGCCAAAATAGACATCACAGAGAGTGGGGGAGGGCGGGGCAGGGAGGATGCGGGGTGGGGGGTGGGATTCACCAACAGTGGCGTGAGCAAGCACTTGCAGGGCTGCGCCTACAGCTTTTTATACTTTTACCAAAGCCGCCGTTAGAGGGGACGGGGGGGGGGGCAAACATTGCCAGCTGCTGCGCACGGGGAAGGCCACGGGGGGCGGGCAGCGGGTCCCATTTAAAACGGGGACCGGGTTTATCTCCTTATCCCCTGGAGTTAATCCCCTTCTTGTGAATCCCAGAGAGAAGCGGGGGCGGGGGGCTGTGGGGGAGGGTACCACGCGGGGGTGGGTGGGTGGGATGCGTACACCGGGGTACACTGGACCGGGTACACGGGCGTTGGGTAACACAGGTGGTCTGGGACGCGAGGTACAATCACGGGAACCAGGTGTATCGATTCGATTTAAAGCTTTCGTGACTGCATGGATTCATCTTATTGGTTCTTTCGGTAAAGTCACGTAGAAGGGAAGTAATAAAATAATAAAATAAAACATAATAAAATAATTCTCACGACGTTTCGGCCACAACGCAAGCAGCCGTCCTCAGGTGAAGAGGACGGCTGCTTGCCTGAGGACGGCTGCTTGCGTTGTGGCCGAAACGTCGTGAGAATTATTTTATAATGTTTTATTTTTATTATTTTATTATTTCCCTTCCAGATGTATCGTCTCAACGTCAAAGTTGCAGCAGACGTAACGCCTTCGATGTTGTAAGGTCGTAGCCCTGGTAGCGGTTCAGAGTATGTGTCTGCTGAAACACATTTTCACGTGATGATGAACCAACCTCGTGGAGCGATAGCCTGCAGGTCGCTTCTGAAAATGTAGCTCAGTGGGCCTTAATAGTTCTTAAACTGTAAAAAAATAAAAATTTGTTTTAAAAGTTTTAGTTTAAGGTGACGTGGCCGAGCGGTTCCTGCAGAGGTGCGCGGTTCGAGCCTGCCTGCCGCCCTAGTTAATCCTGCGGTGTGCATATTAACCACAACGATACTGGTCGTCGTCTGCTGCACCGTGGACGTTATAGAGGCCCCGTGACCGCGAGGAGTAGGCCATTGTGTGCCGGCATCAATGACATTTTGAGAAAACATTTACACCGCAGATCACTCAATGAATACACTGCAATTAAGACAACGGTCGTCACCTGCTGCGAAAACTTGGCAGGAGGCTCCTGTGAAAAAAAAGTTGAGGCTTCGTGAAGCTGCCCTGTGCTGTGAAGAAGGACCATTGCCCGAAACGTCGCATATTACGGGGTCCAGGTACACGCATATTACATAAAGACAAAGAACCCCCGTATAGCTTTAACAGACTGCAGGGGGTCAAGTGCTGTTAGCGAGCACCTATGAAGGCAGAAACGGTACACGAGGGGGTGGGTGGCCAGCACCACGCCTGGCCGCCTTTGTCTCCCCAGTGTCGATGTTTACACACCACACACTCATTTGAGGCTGAGTCGACCTAGGGGATGCCCAGGACCCAGTTCAGATAATCGTCACCCGTGTTGGCCGTGAGCGGAATCGAACCCGGGTCGCCGAGTTCGTATCGCAGCGCTAACCGCTACACCACCGCTCCCCACTATCACACAGCACACGGAGATACGCACACATACACACATACATACACACACGTACAAAGACGCATCCCACACGCAGCAATCATCACAGATTCACAGACACTCCCCCCACGTACAACGACGCACTCTACCCCCCCCGGTGAACCCGACATAGACTGTTGGAGCAGCTGCTGGTTACCCAACCTCATCAGGTTGGTCCGCCACTGATTGTTTACATCAACTTGGTTTCGTTCGCGCGGTGCGCCAATCACTGCACCCACCGCTCCGCGCAGGGACGGATCCTGCGTGGATCTTCAGCGCCGGTAAGTCGCGCCGTGCCTACCAAAGTCATTAAACCGCGCGACCCGATAATCCCCCCCCACCCTCCCCACAGCCCCCCCCCCCACCCTCCCCACAGCCCCCCCCCCACTACCACCAACTCCCCCCCCACCCTCCCCACAGCCCCCCCCCACTACCACAAACCAGTGTCTCCCCCCCCCACAGCCCCCCCCCCCGCACGAAGCCCCCTATCCCCAACACAAGAAGTCGGTGAAAGGCATGCAGTTAAGATGAGACTAACGTGTGCGCAGTGTGTGTGTGCAGTGTGTGTGCAGTGTGTGTGTGCGTGCAGTGTGTGTGTAGTGTGTGTGTGTGTGCAGTGTGTGTGTGCAGTGTGTGTGTGCAGTGTGTGTGTGGATGCAGTGTGTATGTGCAGTGTGTGTGTGCAGTGTGTGCAGTGTGTGTGCAGTGTGTGTGTGTGTGCAGTGTGTGTGCAGTGTGTGCAGTGTGTGTGCAGTGTGTGTGTGTGCAGTGTGTGTGTGCAGTGTGTGTGTATGCAGTGTCTGTGTGCAGTGTCTGTGTGGAGTGTGTGTGTGCAGTGTGTGTGTGTGCAGTGTGTGTGTGCAGTGTGTGTGTGTGCGGTGTGTGTGTGGAGTGTGTGTGGTGTGTGTGTGCAGTGTGTGTGTGGAGTGTGTGTGCAGTGTGTGTGTGTGCAGTGTGTGTGTGTGCAGTGTGTGTGTGTGCAGTGTGTGTGTGGAGTGTGTGCAGTGTGTGTGTGCAGTGTGTGTGTGTATGGAGTGTGTGTGCAGTGTGTGTGTGTGTGCAGTGTGTGTGTGTGCAGTGTGTCTGTGTGCAGTGTGTGTGTATGTGAGTGTGTGCGTGTGTGTGCGTGTGCAGTGTGTGCGTGTGCAGTGTGCAGTGTGTGTGTGCAGTGTGTGTGTGTGCAGTGTGTGTGTGCAGTGTGTGTTTGTGTGTGTGCAGGGTGTGTAGTGTGTGCGTGTTTGTGTGTGTGTAAATATGTCGACTCAGCCACAACACGAGTACTTGGTGCGACGTGCAAACATCGCCATTGGGGAGACAAAGACGGCCGGGCGTGATTGTAACCACAACACCCCCCCCCCCGTACACGATTAGCGAGCATCTGTTCAGGCTGCCGCGGCACACGAGGTAGTGGCCGCCTTTGTCTCCCCACTGCTGATGTTGTACACACCTAACCGGGTACTAATTTAAGGCTAAGTCGACCTGCGGGAGGTGGGGGAGGGGAAGTCCGGGAGCGGTTCGGACGATCGTCACCGGTTTTGCCCGCAAGCACAGAAGCGATCTCGTGTCGTGCAGTGTGCTAACCACTGCGCCACCGCTCCCCCCACTGCATTTGTTCAGATACGAAATATTTGTGCGTGACTCTCCCAAAATCCGGGATGAGAACCCGGAATCATCAATTCCCCGACACTTTGCATCGCGGTAATGCACGGGGCCATTAGGGAGCGCGTGATGCCACCGCTAATGCGAAAATTAAGACCCTCCTAGAATTCACAATCCCGAGTAATGCAGCTCTCCCCTTCTCCCCGGGCACCCACGCGTCCGCCCACTCCCCCCCCGCCCCCCACTACTCAGCGACACAACCACCAACACCAGCATCATCATCCACACCACACGCACCGTCACCACAAACACAATCATCGTCATCCATAGCATACGCATCCACCATCAAAACTACAATCGTCATCCATAGCACACCACCACCACCACCCTAATAAACCATAGCACATGCACCACCACCACCACCACAATCATCATACACCCCACCCACACCACCGACATCGTCCTGTGCAGGTAATGGAGAGAGATTAGCGGAGTGACCAGAGACAGAGGGGGACAGGAAAACACAGAGAGACAAAGCCACAGAGACACAGAGACAGCCACGGAGACACAGAGACAAAGCCACAGAGACACAGAGACAGAAAGAGACACAGAGACACAGAAACACAGAGAGAGTGAGACACAGAGACACAGAGAGAGTGAGACACAGAGAGAGTGAGACACAGAGACACAGCCACAGAAACACAGAGACACAGAGAGAGTGAGACACAGAGACACAGAGAGAGTGAGACACAGAGAGAGTGAGACACAGAGACAAAGCCACAGAGACACAGAGAGAGTGAGACACAGAGACACAGAGAGAGTGAGACACAGAGACACAGAGAGAGTGAGACACAGAGACACAGAGAGAGTGAGACACAGAGAGAGTGAGACACAGAGACACAGAAACACAGAGAGAGTGAGACACAGAGACACAGAGAGAGTGAGACAGAGAGAGTGAGACACGGAGACACAGAGACAGAGAGAGACACACACACAACAAAGGTGTAGTAGCATCTCAACTTAACAGTTACATCAGAAACAACTCTCCTGCGTGTAGACCACAGCCCTGGTAGCGGCAATGCTGTTCGAGGGCTGTCGTGTGTGGTGGTATCGGGCAGTGTTGGTGGCGAATGAGTATATTTAGCGATTTATGTACTACGAAGAAGGACCCGTGCACGAAACGTCACCTATTATATATATCTTCTTGGTTCTTTCGGTAAAGTCACGTATAAGGGAAGTAATAAAATAATAAAAATAAAACATAATAAAATAATTCTCACGACGTTTCGGCCACGAAAGCTTTAAATCGAAACTATTATATTTAGTTTTCCTTCTGAGGCCACGGTGTTGTTATTGACCAGTTTGTTGTTGTTGTTGTTGACTGTGAATCTGCACCACTGCCAACGCAGCAGCAGTAGCAGCAATCACCCAATCCTCCCCGACTGGTTCAATCACAAGGGAATTGGTTCATTGCCGTCGGTGAGAGCCACTCGGACGAGTGAGGGTACAGCGGCCTCTAGCGGACACACGCGGGACTCAGCGCTCTGGCACGTGAAGCCCAAAGGGACCGTCCATAAATGACGTCACGCACCTGGGGGGGGGGGGGGGGTCAGACATTTGTGACGATGTGTGACGAGGAGGGGGGGGGTGAGAAATGTGACGTCACATCAAAATGCGCAACTTTAAATGAATATAGACAACACGTTCTACTTAATTAAATAGACTTTCAAATACATGTTCTCTCCTACAACATCAGAGTGCAGCGGCACATTAAATACGCACTACAATGACAATAGTTTAACGCGATTTGAAGCATGTTTTATTTTTTTTGGGGGGGGGGGGCAGAGCTTTGTGACGTCATATTTGAGGGGGGGGGGGGTCTGACTTTTTGTGACGCCGTGTGACGAAGGGGGGGGGGGTGAAAAATTGTCAAATCGCGTGACGTCATTTATGGACGGCCCCTAACCCCAAACTCACGCTAATTCTCCGCTCTCCTGCCGCGTGGGATGCAACCCAGAACCCATTCGTTGGGAGGATTTAATAGTGCCGGATTAGGGGCCGTCCATAAATGACGTCACGCGATTTTGGACGATTGTTAACCTCGTCACAAAAAGTCAGACCCCCCACCCCCCTCAAATATGACGTCATATTTAATGTGGCGCTGCACTCTGATGTTGTAGGAGAAAACATTTATTAAAAAGTCTAATTAATTAAGTAGAACGTGTTGTCTATATTTATTTAAAGTTGCGCATTTTGATGTGACGTCACATTTCTCACCCCCCCCCCCCTTCGTCACACATCGTCACAAATGTCTGACCTTCCCCCCCCCCCCCCACTAGGTGCGTGACGTCATTTATGGACGGCCCCTTAAGCTAGTGCGGGGCCTGTTGCATATGTTATGAAGGGAGCCTAAATAAAAACAACACATTAATATTAAAACACATTTTTAACTTGCACAGTAAAGTAACTGTATGTTTTCATTTGCTACACAGCCAGATACTACGACAAATCGCTAACCTTAAACACCCAGTCGTTCGTAAAAGTTGAAGGCGGTATAGTACTATAGTAATAGAGCAAGTGCAGAATCACTGAACCGGAATTTATAGCTTGAAAGCGTTTAGCGCGGGGCCCTTGGAAGTGCGGGGCCCGTAGTATTATGTAGCTACTTATGTAGCTACTTATATTATGTAGTTGCTACTTATATTATGTAGCTACTTATGTGGTAGCTACATATGTAGCTGCTTGTGCTACGAGGATAATGGGGAGAGGTTATGATTGAGATTGAACAGCGTTTGAAACGACAGCAAGACCCCCGTAAACGAGACGTATTGAGAGTCATTGTGGATTTCCCAGGTCAAAACAAAGGGCATTATTCTTACTCCTGCCTGCGTCTTACAAAGATCCCCCGTATAGCCTTTAACATACTGTTGGGGCAAGTGCTGTTAGCGAGCACCTATTAAGGCCGACACGGTACACGAGGGCAGTGCATGGCCAACACCACACCAGGTACTCATGAGGCTGAGTCGACCTAAGGGAGGCCCAGGACCGGTTCAGATAATCGTCACTGGGTGTTGGCCGTGGGGGGAAATCGAACTCGGGTCGCCAGGTTCATAGCGCAGCGCGCTAACCGCTACACCATCGCTCCAAAATACACAATATATAAAATTAGCAAACACACACAAACACACACTCGCTCGATACGACCAGAGCACGCACCCATTTATTACGGCGATCACGTGATTATGGATAGTACATCCGATCACACTATTGTTAATATAACAATACACAGGACGAGGCGAGGTATAGTGGGCGGGTGGATATGTGTGTGTGGGGGGGGTCATAAAGCCTTAGCGACGAGCGGAGCCGATTTCATAAAAAAAAAAACACGGAGAAGAGGTTGTTTAAGCGCAGGCCGACAGCTTCACATACGGTACTTATCTTCACAATACAGCATTTAAAGAGATTGTACTCCCTGGCGGCATATTGCGCGGACGTGGACACACACTGGAGGGATTAACGCGTGGGCGATAGCAGCCAAGACGATATATGATTCATAACGATCTGCATTCTATTGATCTGCGAAGCGGCGGAATGTCGCGTACCTTGGACAGCACTTATTTGAGTAACTTAACACCACTTCCATGGACAAAGACCCCCCCCACTCCCTGTATAGACGTACAGACTTGCCGGAGCAAGTGCCGTTGACGAACACATTGTGACACCTAACAAAGACAAAGGTCCCCCGTATAGCCGCGCAGACTGATGGGGCAAGTGCTGTCTTAGCGAGTAACCTACCGAAGCCGGGCCGCCTATCTCCCCAGTTCTGATGTTTTACATACACACACACTTATTTAAGGTCGACCCGACCTAGGGGAGACCCAGGACCGGTGCATATATTCACCGTTAGTGAAAAAAAAGGCGGACATACCCACGCTTTACCCCACCACGCGACACCCAACTTGTGGTGTTCCCCATCTACACTGCTGGGCGGACAGAGGCCGGCAAGTTGGGGGTGGATTTAAGAAACGTGGCGACCCGTTCAAGTGCCGCGCCGAGAGATCGAATCGGCGGCCTTTGGGGTTGCAAGTCGCGACACGTTGCTACCGTCAATTAGCCACGACAGAAGAAGTTGTTGTTGTTGATGTTCCTCTTACACTGGGAGCTACTCGCCACTACAAACTCTTAACCGCTGCAAACACGCCGAGAGGCTGCCTGCTGTCGTCCTCATCGTCTGCGACACGTGAGACAATGCGTAACAGGTGTTACAGGCTGCCGCGGGGGGCGACTGTACGGGCGGCACAGGGTGGGGGGAGGTGGGCATCGCGGAAACATCGATCGCGTCCACCTTTGCCAAACTACTCCACCACCAACCCGTGCACTGACCGGCGTGGTGGTGAAATATGGTTCGCCCACTCCCCTCCACCGTCCCACTTTTGTGTGTGGGGGGGGGGTCCTCATCCAGCAGTGGATTTACAAAGGGCAGGAGAGTTTGTTTATATTATTCTGTGGTTCACGCCACCCTCCCCTTCCCCTCCCAAATTCTAATTGCGTGAGAAGTCGCAGTAAGCAGTCAATCACCACCGCTCCCCCCACTTCCCGTGTTCAGAGAATAAACCGCGGAAGCAGCTATCACAAAACTGCTTCTGAGAGCCATTCGGAGTGACCTCTCTCATCCACGCACTGGAGGGATGCTGCATTGTCCCGCGTGACAAGAGATAAATGTTCCCTTGCCTGACACTCAAATTGAGATATGTTGTGTAACATTCTCATCCGCCATGGATGTTTTTGTTTTCATGTTTCAAGTGGAAATCAGATTTTAAACAAGATGGCTTTTCTAGTTTCGCATTCTTTGGTTACCCGGGCCTACACACCATCAACTCGCCTCCCTTGAGAATCTGGTTTCAATCGAGGATGGCTGAAAAGACTGGGATCGAACCCAGGGGTCTCAATGGTGCCGGGCTCAGCGCCTCTGACTGCTGTGATCTATTGCACGTAGTGACGGTCACAACCTGCCAACCACCAATCCCCCCACCCCTCCTCAATGTACATTGAACCTCTTTCGCACCGTACGTAGCCAACCGTTACAAGGGTACGATTAATCGATGAGGACAAGTCATCGTTTGTCACACCAACGAATGCACTCGTTAAACTTGCATGCAACCTCCATTGCCGAGCAGTGGCCAGGAATCTCGAGTGATAGTCGTCAACGCACCAAAATGAAAACAGAAGATGACGTCTTGATAAAAGGGGGGGGGGGGCATCAGAGACCACAGAGGCGTTCTACTCCACGGAGGTCTCTTACCCCCCGGTATCTAAAACCAGACTGGGCGGCGCGAGCATTGCAAAAAAATAAACAAAATAACAAAACATGAAAGTAAAGATACGATAAAACTTTATATATATAATTTATGACAAGTCCTAAAACAACGGCGACGACAATGTTTAAATCAGCAAATAAAACATGAGATCTCTCCCCCCTCCACCGCCCAACCTCTGCATTTACAACGAAACAGCGACAATTGATGGGGGGGTGTGGGGGTGTGGGGGTAGGGGGGCTGTGGGGGTAGGGGGGGGCTCCAAGCGTGGACTCCTGGGACCACCCGGTGGGTGAAATCTTCGCCTTCATCTTCTTCCTCCGTATGGCTGACGATGTTGATGCAGCGCAACAACATCAATTTCACATTCGAGCCGGCGAAGCCAGATAGTCAAGAGCGGCAGCGGAGATGTCTCGCCGCGATTCCTCCTTCGTATTTGCGGATCGCGGCATTGCGGTGTTGCGAGTTCTCTGTCCTGGATGACCAGAGCCGCACACTGCTGGAGGGATTTTAAGTTTCCATTACTTGTGCGTCCGCATCTACTGCCATGGTTAGTGCGGTGGATGCGGTTTAGGGCGGACCAGGAGCTTCGTGGAAGGTCAAGGCCAGGGAAATGAGAAGACAAGAATACACGACTGTGGCACCACCGAAACCTTCCGACTTAATACTCCATGGGTGGAGGTGGCATTACGGAGGGCAAGGGGTGGCACAGAGTAATTGGCTGCGACTGCGATGATGATACGCCACTTCGTTGAGCTATCATTTGTGGCCAGGTCGCTTCTGAAAGAGCTATATAGCTCAGTGGGCCTTACCTGGTAAGATAAAAAAAAAAACATTTTTAAGGCCCCCACAGTCCGAATTCCAGCCCCCTCCCCCTCACCCAAAATATTAATATATAATAAAAACCACTTTGAACAGGGATTGTAAGCCTCGCTTGATACTTGAGAGCCAAGCAGCAGGCACGTGCCTGGTGCATGCTGGGTATCTCCTGGTTCTCGGGGGGCTGCTCTCCACGCGAAGCCAGAATGTCGCCAACGGAAGTGACGCTGTACGTCCACAATGTAGCAGGGACCCTCCTCACGACACTGAAGAGTCTCAAGAGACCGTTTCTAAATGTGCAGGGGAAAAGAACCGGAGGCCCCAGAGAAAAATCCGCACACCGCACTACCACGGCGAGAGAGAACTCCAAATATACAGCAGGCGTCACAGGGGTCGGGATCGAACCCACGCGCGACCTCCTGCATACCAGGCGAGGTAGTTCACATCTCGCCACCGTGCCAATTGCTGGCCTGCATCTTTACCTAAACATTTACAGCAGAGTTTTAGTGATACTATATACACAATTTGGTTCCCGCCCCCACCCCCCCATCTATATATATTAAAAAAAAATCTCCCTGTGTGATTGTGACAGCCACGACTCGTATTGGTCCACAGCCTGCCCCGGGTACTGTAGCTAGCATGCCATGTGACGTTCAGTCTCTCATCGCTCACAGGCGAGGGGTGGTGGGGGGGGGGGTTTGAGAATCGCTCCTCCTGACGTTCAACAACATTTACAACTTTTCTACAAAGGGGTGTGGACCAATCAACTTCAAGGACAATGCATACATTATCAGAGCTATGTTTTTTGTTTGCATTATGACTGCAGGTATTGTGGTCTATGCAAACATGACTCCTTCTAAAAAAAGGTGTCAGTTTTGTTGCCAGATAGAAGGGTAAAACAACGATTATCATATTTTTTACTGGCAAATGAGGTTCCAATAGGGATTCAATCGTTGGGTATTTTTGTGAATGTTGTCTAAAGTGTCTCTCCGGCTAAGCCCCCCCCCCCACACCCCGCCAGGGTGAGCGAGCGAGCAAGTGGAGAGTAGCGAGGTAGTCCGGGTGTGTGCGCGAGCATCGACTGGGCTGGGGCCAAGCATGTGGAACAATGAACGAATCGATCCGTGTGTAACTGCCTTGTACCCGAGTCCAAACCACTGCCCACTGGTCCAATGGTTAGTTATCCTCAAACCACCCGAATGTGGAATCGTAGTTGTTGCACCGCATCTACATCGGCCATACGAAAGAAGATGAGGAAGTTATCCTCTTAACATTTAGCGGCCCGAAGGTAACTGCCGAAAGTTTATATAAAACATTAGACCAGTCGGCGGCGGCAGCCTGCACGGTACATTGAGTAACGATGCAATCGACTTTCAGCTCACGAAACACGCATCCAATCGCGTGGGGGTAACAGCCTCGGGGTTTTTCATTGTTCGCTGCCCCGTCCATAATGTTTAAAATAATAAAAATGAAACTTGAAATGCGCGCAGTATTTCACAGACGCCGCATGTAACCCTTGAGGTGTGGAGCCAGGCGGAATAATTGTGGAGTGGTTAAGAAATAGGGCTGGGGGGAGGAAGGTCTTTTGAGTGTCTCTTTAAAGTTGGGGGTAGATATTGAAACGTTGCTCCGAATGTGGCGCTCCTACCACCCCAATGGGGGGGGGGGGGGTCATGCACGGCAGAGGGCAGTGCAGCGGTTAGTGGCTGTGTCACTGTGTGACTGACCGCTGTGTGACTGCACACGCCACTGCCGACAGATAGCGCCTCTTTGCGACTGACCGGCGCTCCGCTTTAATTGCCGACTTCTACGCTGACCCCCCCCACCCCCCACCGGCTCTTCAAGCCCCACTGACAAGTGTAGTGAAGTATGGTCACGTGCCCCTGTGACCGTTTGTATATAAAATCAACGATTTTGGGGGTGACACACAAGATGTTGGCCTGCGTGCGTGTTGGTATGCGGTCGGTGTTATTCTGTGTGTGTGTATGCGTGGGTGGGCAGATATGTAGAACTCTAACCACACCAGGCACAGGTTTTTGGTACGGTAAACCCCCTCAATAACCCGCACGGTGTCTGGAGGCCCTCATCCAGAAGTAGATCGACAAAAGGGCTGTACACGTGTTAAGACGTACCACGCAAGCTCCCAGGTAAGCCGAGTTGCGCGCTAGGAGCTCGCTTGCAACATGAGCGCTCCACCGCCCTGCACAACAGCTCATGATTACAACCACAGCATCAACCGTACGTGTAAATGTTCAACCGTATGCCTGAACTTCTTTCGCACCGTACGTAGCCATCGGAGGTGCGGGAGGACAACAAACCAAAACCACCAATGTTTAACCGCACAGCGGGCCCACCCACACCACACGCACCACCGCCTATTCAACTTCCCCCGAACAGGCGTTCAGAGTTGACTCTCCTTTCTTTTTGGTAAAGTTTAGATTTGGCCTAAAAAATTAAAAACACACACACGCAGCCGCAGCTCTTATCTTGTAGCCACGCAAACCAGGCTGCGTTGATTATTTGAATTCGTTAAAACGTAGGGGCTGTGACGAAAAACACATCTGACAACCTGGCGTTTCGATTCCTGGACCCAGATAACGACGGCCTCTCTTGAGATTGTCTCGGTCTGTACGAGAGCACCGGGTTCAGTGTGTAAACAATAGACATTGGGGGGGAAGCCTGTTGCAGAGCAGTGCGGGACACGCAGCCCAGGTAGGTGTCATACCTACCTCGGGGGCCTTACATGGTAAAATAATAATAGTTTAATAGTTGTGTACACAGGACAGATAATGACCGTATTCTCTGGATTGTAAGGCACACAAACTCCCTCCGCCTCCACATCCCTGTATATTAAAGCAAAGTTGGGGGTAGCTGTGTGTGTTTGTGCTCGAGACCAGATTTGTAGAACTTTATTGCCAATGGGCAGAAGTTTGAGGGGCCGTCTTACTTTCTGAAGCGTCTTATGTGCGTATGCTGAACTTCTTTCGCACCGTACGTAGCAAAGGGTGCTTATAATCTGGAGAATACGGTCTTAAGTAATTGTTTTTCTTTTGGGCTGCGCTTTCTTAAAAACTAAAAATGTCCCATGGTAGACTCAAGATAATTAGAGCTGGGCCCGCCGACTCAGTCGATGAATCCACTAACAGTTATAATCGGCTGGTTTTTTCGACCCAGAAATTTGGCCCCCGAAGGTGGGAAACACCCCCCCCCGTCCCCCACTGACTCGCCACGACCCGGCTGACTACGGCCACTGAGCCTCCCGTCCAGCGGCACATGTCGGGGTGGGGGAGGGTGGGGGCGAAGGTCAAAGTTGAGACTTTTTTCCCAAACCCCCCCCCCCTGATAAATATTTCTTGGCGCTATTCGATTGAGTCGCGTGAATAACCGAACCGTCAGATTCGGTCACCGTAATCGAGCACTCGAATAAAATCTTCGAGCCGACCCCCAGCGTTGACCCCCGGAACGCGGAGGGGGTCTGGGTTGGCGATGGCCACGGGGGCAAGGGGGGCGGTCAGTACCCCTGCAGCTCTGGCAGGTTGCGGTAAAGCTCCAGGGCTCCGGGGTTCGACAACGAACCGAGCTGCACCACCTCCTGGCCGGCGATGACCTGCTTCACCGCCACCTCCACCTTCTTGCCGTTGATGGTGTACTGCACGAGGAGAGACGGAGAGGGGTAGGGAGAGAGAGGGTAAAGAGAGCAGGAGAGCACGTACATACTCACATCATCACCATCACTATCAGCAGCAGCAGCAGTGATATATATTTTTGTTATTTTTATTGTACGCTCGGCACAAGTGCCGTGGTGTTTCGATTTAAAGCTTTTGTGACTGCAGGGATTCATCTTCTTGGTTCTTTCGGTAAAGTCACGTAGAAGGGAAGTAATATTATGTTTTATTTTTATTATTTTACTACTTCCCTTCTACGTGACTTTACCGAAAGAACCAAGAAGAACAATGAAGCTCTTTTTCACAGATGTCCACTCGGGGTTGGTGAGAACGTTACAACAACAAACGACACGCGAGGTGCTAGCTAACAGCACTCGCCCCACCCAGCAGTCTGTTGAAGGCTATACGGAGTGGCGGGGGAACCGTTGATGTTTTGTGCGTGTGGTGGTTACCGGGATGTCCTTGGTCTCCAGGATGAGTGCCGGCACGTGGCGCGCCGACAGCGCCGTGCGGATGGCGCCACGGAGCCGCTTGTCCAGCTCCTGCGTGAGGCCGCGGCCCGGCACCATCTTGAGGAAGAGCACGACGCGCTCGTCGCCGTCGCTGCCGTACTGCGGCACGCACACGCTGTCCTCCACCTCCTCAAACGCCTCCACTGCCGCGGCAAAGGGAGCACGGCAAACGAGCACAGCCACCGCGCAAGGTCAGCATCGCCCATCGCCGCGTCCGCCGTTCGCGGTTCGTCGAAATCACCGCCGTCATCGTACCGCCATTGCCCGTCACCGCCACCATCGTCATAATCAATCGTCGGCGCCATTACTACGGTCACCGTCGTCAAGATCATCACAGTCATCACCGCTATTACCGTCGCCACTGTCATCATCACCATCATCAATTGACACCGCTATCACAACCATCACTGTTATCACTGCCGTCACAACCATCTGCATCATCACTATAATCGTCGTCGTCATCATCGTGATCTTTTCGATTTAAAGCTTTCGTGACTGCAGGGATTCATCTTCTTGGTCCATTTGGTAAAGTCACGTAGAAGGAAAATAATAAAATAATAAAACATAATAAAATAATTCTCACGACGTTTCGGCCACAACGCAAGCAGCTGTCTTCAGGTGGAGAACAGGTCTGTCGAGAAGACAGCGTCTGAAGCTCTGCCTTCTCTGCCTTCTCGACAGACCTGTTCTTCATCTGGGGACGGCTGCTTGCGTTGTGGCCGAAACGTCGTGAGAATTATTTTATTATGTTTTATTTTTATTATTTTATTATTTTCCTTCTACGTGACTTTACCGAAAGAACCAAGAAGATCACCATCGTCGTCGTCAATGCCACCAGCGTCATCGCCGTCGTCGCGGCTCTCCTGTGGGTTGCGTTGCCGCTCCTCCAGACGGCCCGTCAAGTGACGGAGTAGCGCGACGTGGGGGGATACCGGGCGTGCAACCAGCAAGCGGGCAAGCGACCCGCACGTGGGCGCGCCAGAAGTGCGGGGTGCGGAGCGAGCGGCGTGTCACCAACCTATGTTGTAGATCTCCGAGCTTCCAAAGCGAACTCCGTTTGGGTTCAGGGTCCCGTCACTGGGAGAAAACAAAAACAGCGCCGTCGATGATGAACGCACAGCCCCGCAGAATGCTCCACGCTCTACTCTCCCCTCCACGCACTCTCCTACCTCTACCCTCTTCTTGGTTCTTTCGGTAAAGTCACGTAAAATGGAAATAATAAAATAATAAAAATAAACATAATAAAATAATTCTCACGACGTTTCGGCCACAACGCAAGCAGCCGTCCTCAGGTGAAGAACAGGTCTGTCGGAAAGACAGCATCTGAATGAACACCACCAGGCTTGGCAGCCAATCAACACCATCAGGCTTGGCAGCCAAGCCTGGTGGTGTTCATTCAGACGCTGTCTTTCCGAAAGACCTGTTCTTCACCTGAGGGCGGCTGCTTGCGTTGTGGCCGAAACGTCGTGAGAATTATTTAATTATGTTTTATTTTTATTATTTCCATTCTACGTGACTTTACCGAAAAAACCAAGAAGATGAATCCTTGCAGACACGAAAGCTTTAAATCGATACCTCTACCCTCTTAACGAAACGAGGGGGGGGGGGCAGAGTGCCCCTCTCCCCCCCCGCGCGCCGTGTGTGCTCTCTCACCTTCGGCCAAGCATGATGATGCCCCCCGTCTTGGGGTTGATCTTGCAGTAGTCTCCATGGGCCCAGATCCCTGCACAGGGAACACCACATCAACGTCGTCATCAGCCATGCCTGATCCGCTGCTGGATGACGGCCTCCCCGAGCCGTTGCCATCTCTCACAGTCTTGCGACGCTACATTTTGTTCTTTGCCTCCAATGATATTTCTTTGTAGAACTAACGAGAGTGTGATTTTAACAGATCCTATGACGGAGTGGGGTGGGGAGCGGTGGTGCAGCGGTTAGCGCACTGCGCGGAGAACCCGGCGATATCAGTGGCGAGTGATGTCTGAACTGGTCCTGGGCCCCCTCTTCATGAACCCGCACTGACCAGCATGGTGAAGTATGGTCAAACCCCCCCTCAACCCCCCACGACTGATACGGCATGTGGAGGCCTTCATCTAACACTGGACTAAGGGTTCTACGCTATTATTCAAATATAATAATACGGGAAAATACATATCTTTATATATAATGGAGTTATGACCAGTACTGTCATATAGTGCACACATCTTTCTGCACCGAGGAAGGAACAGAGAAGAGAGAGGTTTAAACGACAGAAATGAGAATGCTGGGAATATCTCTATGAGAAAGGAGGAGGAATGATGAAGTTAGAGCCTTGGGTTATTAAGATATTTCCCTGAGAAGGTAACGGACATTAGACCGATATGGTCTGAGACAAAGGTGATGCATTTAGAAGGGCTATTGAGACCTATAGACTCGCAGAGGAAGCCACAGACTCACAGAGACCGATCGACTCAGATAGAAACCAAAAGACTCGCACATAAACTCATAGACTCGCAAAGACTCGCACAGACACCTATAGACTCACACAGAGACCACCCGTAGATGAGAGGGGCCATGGAGATGCCACCGGTGCAGGGCACACGGAGGGGAAGGGAGACGAGGGTGAGGTGGGGAGGATGCGGTGGAGCGAGGTATGAGGACGGTGGATGTGACCGCAGAAGAGACACGGAATGGAAGCTCACAGAGAGAGAAAACCCGAGCAGCCGACCCTGATTTTTGGCTTCAAAACACTAAAACCATCGTTATAATCACGAGGAAGGGGAGGGGGCGGGTTGCAGAAGTCGCAAACGGGTTTTGATTCCTTACCCGTACCCGGTCGCACCAGGGTCGCAAATGGGTACCCGGGTACCCGTTCCCTACCCGTACCCGTACCCTACCCGAAATGAGTGACAAACGGTTACTCACCAGTGACTCACGGCCTACCCGTACCTGTACCCGGCCGCACCAGGGTCGCAAACGGCTACCCGTACCCGGCCGGGTGCGGGTACGGGTACGGGTAGCCGGGTATCGGGTAGGGTACGGGTATCGGGTACCCGGTTGCGACCTCTGGCGGGGTGGCAGGTGTTTGGTAATTCCCAGCACGGCTGGAACATCTGTGTGTGCTGCGCTCCTGGGGCACGGTGTTTCAGTGTCGCCGCTCCACGCCGCGCGGTTGGGGCGAACACCGGTCGCCAGGGCTCCTCACCGGGGAATTTGGCGAAGTAGGCCTTGTGGTACTTCTTGTTGTCCGGGTCGTTCCAGAAGTGCGTGGGCTGGCACGGGATGGGCTTGGTGCACACCAGCTCGCCGCTCTGCCCAAACACCTGCTCGCCTGCCGACACAAAACGAGGACCCACAACGCGATCCGTCAACCCCGCAGCGCACGAGTGGGTCGGGCGATGGCAGTACAGCAGTAGATTGTTGAATCTATCTGCGTGGAGTTTTTGAATGTCGCTCCCTCGTGTGTACGGTGTGCTGGTTTTTTCTCCGGGTTCTCTGTATGCCTCCCGCACGAAGACAAATGCTCAGGAATGGGATCGAACCCGGAGCATCCACGCGTGTGGCAGGACCCTCCACAGAACGAGTCTTGAGACTCAAGTGAGGTTTGTCTTCGAGTTGTGCGCCTTTTGGCGTCATCTGGTCCAACCCATGTGAGACTAGGCTCTAAGGAAAGCTGTCTCGGGTGTGGACCAATCAACTTCAAGGACAGTGCATACATTATCAGAGTTATGTTTTTTGTTTGCATTATGACTGCAGGTATTGTGGTCTATGCAAACATGACTCCTTGTAAAAAAAGGTGTCAGTTTTGTTGCCAGATAGAAGGGTAAAAAAAATGTATCAAGTGAGGTTGTTATTTTTTTTTATCCTGGGTACATACGGGGGTAGAACTGTCGTTGATATTTGTGGCACCACTTATGAGACGTCATCACATTTCGACTCGACGAATTGGAACTCTGGAATATTTTCACCGGAAACCACCGCGACATGGGCGCTCCAAAGCGCCAGCCGTTTCGCGAAGCGCAAATGGGGCCCTTTTCGATTTAAAGCTTTCGTGACTGCAGGGATTCATCTTCTTGGTTCTTTCGGTAAAGTCACGTAGAAGGAAAATAATAAAATAATAAAAATAAAACATAATAAAATTTTGATTTAAAGCTTTCGTGACTGCAGGGATTCATCTTCTTGGTTCTTTCGGTAAAGTCACGTAGAAGGGAAGTAATACAATAATAAAAAAATAAAACATAATACAATAATTCTCACAATTCGATTTAAAGCTTTCGTGACTGCAGGGATTCATCTTCTCGGTTCTTTCGGTAAAGTCACGTAGAAGGGAAATAATAAAATAATAAAAAGAAAACATAATAAAATTTCGATTTAAAGCTTTCGTGACTGCAGAGATTCATCTTCTTGGTTCTTTCGGTAAAGTCACGTAGAAGGGAAATAATAAAATAATAAAAAGAAAACATAATAATCACGTAGAAGGGAAATAATAAAATAATAAAAACAAATCACTAAAATTATATTATTATGTTTTATTTTTATTATTTTATTATTTCCCTTCTACGTGACTTTACCGAAAGAACCAAGAAGGGGCCTGTGAAGTTATCCTGACAGCTTGCAGTCGGGGCCCTTACATATTCAGACGAGATTTTCAGACTAGATTTACAATTCCAGAAGGGTTTCAATTCACAAGTGCCTTACGTCGGAAGCGTTTATAACTTTTTTTTCATGCTTTAGAAATAATTTCGCTTCCGAGTCGAGCAGTAATTTGTTTAGGAAAGCACTCTGCCGGCGATATTTTGTTTCCCGTTCGCTGCCCAAACCTCACGTGGAACTTCAGAGAGACCGACAGCTGAACGCTCCCAGTGGAGACGTTTCATCTCGGAGTAAACATCGCAAAACTAACCCCGACCCGCATGAAACCCACAACGCAATGACATCATATCGCTGATTAATGATTTTCTTTAGTTTGCTAGGAGTTAAAACTGATTACGGTCAAGGTCTCTTCACGTTGCACCGTGTGTTGCTGATGTTCAGCGTGGTGCCTGACAGCGTCGTTCAACAATGGTGTCCAACGTTTCGCTCCACGATAGAACAGAGGGAGAAACCAGCTGCTCAACTGAGTCGATACGCCATGAGGACGTGGTGTCACCATGTCGCCCAAGCCCGTCGCCACCCGTTCACCGCGCTCGTCCCGCGTGACGTCAGCGGTCACGGCTCGGCTTTTGCAGCGGAAAAGAAAAACCACCCAGGAGTCCGGCCGAACCGGCCGGACTCGGCACGGCTTCATCGAACGCGGTGGAGGCGGTGCAGAAAAAGACGCCGGGCCTCACCTTGCTCGTTCCAGCTCTGCACGGGCATGCCGAGGTGGCACGCCTGGATTTCCCCACGGTGCACGGGGAGCGTCACGTTCTGCCCCATGAAGCACGAGATGATGTCGGTGCCTCCTGCGCATGGCGAGAGAGAGAGACGCGCGTCACGCGATGGTACGGTAGGGTACGGCGCCCCCTCCGTGCGGCGGCAAACGTTGTTGGTGTTACGAGCCGTGGTGAAGGCGCGCTACGTTACAAACGCTCGCCAGCTCTGCTGCTGGTGGAAGGGTCTCTTGAGAGCCCCCTACAGAGGGCATCTGTGGCCTACGCTTCCACGCTGGCCAACGTAGCTCGAGTAGCAGCGGCATCCCCGAATAAAAAAAATACGTATTTGGTCAGATTAGGTGACCCAGCCTGAAAATCAATTGTCAAAACAGGACTCACATTCGATTTTTTGAGAAAATGGCCCTTCGTCAGAGCACGCAAATAGAGAGGCCAGTAGAGCGAGGGAGAGAGAGTAGAAAACAAAGAGTTGGAGACTGCACTTAGCACCCACGGGGCCTGATGAGAATTAGAAAAAATCTAACTGCGATTCAAAATGTTGGCTACGAGAGCCTACGAGCCGAACGAGCACGTGCGCACGTACAATGGTGGTGCGCTGCGGTGTGGGGGGCAGGGGCGGGGGGCTGGTGACACTCACCAGAGATGGAGCCGAGCAGCACGTCCCGCTTGATGTGCGTGTAGACGTAGTCATAGCTCTGCGGTTTGAGCGGCGAGCCCGTCGACAGGATGGTGTGCAGGCTCGCCAGGCTGTGCGTCTCCGCTGGTGGATGGCAACGATGTTGGCGATCAGTAACGGGCGGTAGGGTGCCGCCGGCGCGGTGCTAACGCTCGCATCTCGAAGTAAAGAAAGGGCTGAGTTCCATTCCTGACTCAGGGTTACTTTCCGCGAGGAGTTTTTTTTTTATGTTCTGGCCCTCTTTCAGGGTCCAGGCTTTGCCGAACTGGAAAAATGACACTGCAAAAGATGCTCAATTGGGATCGTACACGGCAAACGTTGACTCTCAAACTAAGGAAATCCACGTCGTGACCTAGATTTTTATGAAAATAACGATGATTTTACGTTTGACGGAGCGCCCTTTACAACGACGCACTGCAGAGTGCTTTAGACGAGATGAGAAATTTACATCGCATCTCTTTTAAAACATTGAAAAGGGCACCCTCCCCAGTGGCAGCAGTGCCCTGTCCTGGCATTAGCATTCGTCTGCCAGTAAGTGGGCAACCATTGCTTCTCCGTGCAATCCCAATCGAGTCATTCGTGGTGACACATTTGTCGAGATGGTGACCGCGGCACACGATGGCCTACTCGCTCTGAATGTCACCGGGGAATCGTTATCGCCGGCTGCCAAACAGACTTCACGTCGCAATATTTACGCGTCAATACACAACCTAAGCATTAACCAGGGCGGGCTGCCGGATTCGATCCGCGGAGCTCCGCAGCAAGCGTTGAACGCGCTGTGGCTGGGCCCCACCGCGCCACACCCCACACTCGCTCCGCTTTTACCGACCGACACAGAAAGTTGCGTCACAAACTGGGCGCCCGATAACGACGGCCGCGACCCCGACCCATGCCGACGATTTTGAATGCAAAACGGCGACACGCCGGACCGTCCGGGACTCGACAAGAGACTCGTAAATATTTATTAAAAAATCCAATTAACCGCGTGGCTTGCATTAACGGCGCCCCCGCGCTATCTTGCGCATAAATCACCATGGAAAGGACTTAAAAGTCAGCGCCGTGAATTAGCAATGACTGCAGCATGCTCGCACGAATGCACGCATGCGCAGGAACACGGACACAGAGGAACTGCCAAGAAAATGATATCCCCTCTGTATAATGCAAATACATGGACGGTAATCACAGACGTGCTTTGTTGCAGATTGCCGACTCAATTTAATCGTAAACCAATTTAACAACCGCCGAGGTGTCCAGGATGAGATATGTGCAATTCAAGAAGATGAACATTACACAAATGTAAATCACTTTGTATCTAAAAACGGAATCGGAAGCTATTTTTTTTTTTGTGCGACGACCATTGTTTCTGCGGCGATCGGTGATGGTGCAAAAATTGGACATTACGGCTCAGGGATCAAAAGGGCTTACGTAGTTCCGGGAGAATGTGCAAAGTTTAAAGATGTCACGGGGGGCGGTGGCGGGGGGGGCGGTAGCGGGGGGGGGGGGGTGGGCGGTGGTGGGGAGTGGTGGGAGGACGGAGGGAGGCGGCTTACCAGGCTTGAGACCTTTGTCCTCTAGAAGTGACAGCAGCTTGGCACCTGTGCCAAAAATGGTGATCCTGTTCCAGAAACCAAAATACAACACACACACACCCACGCGCGACACACGTGTGTGTTTTCCATCACAAGCACAGAACAAACAGCACGCGCGCATAACCTAACAATGCGGCCGAGGGTGGGGGGGTCATGCAGCTCGTCAAACATAATCCTCTTAATATCCCGCTCGCTGTTTTTATTCCTTCTGCTCGTGGCTATTAATGGCAACCGGACGGACGCAAGCCGCTAATGTGGTCATTTGGCAAACAGACATTCTAAATGCGTAAAGCGTACAGAGAGGCGGCGCAGCGTTAGTGCCTGCTGCGACTGTGGACGGGGGCGTTCCGAGTTGGATTCCCGGCTGGGGAGAAGTGATATCGGAACCGACCCTAAGAACTCTGCTACCGATACCGTCTGGTCAGCTGGCTAGCGAGCAGCATTTGGTTTAACAAGCCTGCCAGCTACTGAGACCCAAGCAGGTTGAAACCGGTCCACAGCTTGCTTGCTTGCTTATATAATTCTGGATACTATTTGCTCTCAGAGAGCCGACAGGCTGGTGGATTAGTACGGTGAATGTCATTTGGATTCACATCGCGAGTGCCAATGCTCACCCCAGCTTGTCGATGAGGTCGAAGAGGATGGTGGGCGTGGGGATGAGAGGCGAGCCGTCGTACAGAACCACGCTGGCTCCCACCGCCAGCGACGTCACCAGCCAGTTCCACATCATCCACCCCGCCTGGGAATAAGTAATGCACACTCGCACGCTCAACATGTGCGTTTTCTTCTAGATTTGAAGCTTTCGTGACTGCAAGGATTCATATTCTTAGGTTTTTTCGGTAAAGTTACGTAGGTAAAAAATTAAAATTAATAAAAGTAAAATAAAAATAAAAAATAAAAATCACGACGTTTCGGAGGCAACACAAGCTTCCGTCTTCAGGTGGGGCTGTGACGGTTCCACCTGAAGACGGAAGCTTGTGTTGCCTCCGAAACGTCGTGATTTTTTATTTTTTTTATTTTACTTTTATTAATTTAAATTTTTTACCTACGTGACTTTACCGAAAAAACCTAAGAACATGCGCGTTTTCGCCGGCCAGTGTTATGGAATTCCTAATAGATTTTTGGATTATGCCGCGTAATGTAATGATCTGGATAAATATTTGTCGTGAAGACCCTCTATCGCCCAAAACAGCCAAACAATTAAACTGTCACGTGGCGTACAAGCATTTTACGTGCAAATTATTAATGTTCCAGCTCACACCAAAGTTGGCAATTGGATACGCTATCTCACACATATGGTACAAACTAACGCGTACACGCATGCACGCACATCGGGCAACAAAAATGACAAACCTTACTGGCTGTGTCGGGTGGTGGAGGGTTACAATACATTTTTTATTACGCAATCTAACCCAAAAACCTTCATTATGAACACAAACGCATTTGCACGCACGCACGCACACGGCACTCCAGACCGACACGTCACACAAAGACACCCCATCGACATTCGCACTCGCGCCCCACCCTCCTCCCGTCCCTACAGCCCCTCCTAAGTGGAGCCCCACCATCAATTGGTCACGTCGGCAGATGGCACTCCAGATTGCCACACTGGTGTGTGTGTGTGTGGGCGAGGTGCGTGGTGGGGGAGAATGGGGGAGGTGGGGAGCTCACCGTGGTGTAGTAGATGATGGTGTCATCACTGGACATGTCCCCGGCCAGCATGTGCTCCTGCAGGTGCTTGATGAGCGTTCCCTGCGTGATGGCAAGCTCGTTAGCGCCAGGCCATAACGCGCTCGTTAGCGCGTGGGTGCCAGGCCGTCATCCGGTGGCACCTGAGGCCGGACAGCTGTGCGCTGCCACCTCTGATGATCGGCGCCGACAATATAAACACCATGAACTGTGTTCGATTTAAAGCTTTCGTGACTGCAGGGATTCATCTTCTTGGTTCTTTCGGTAAAGTCACGTAGAAGGAAAATAATAAAATAATAAAAATAAAACATAATTAAATAATTCTCACGACGTTTCGGCCACAACGCAAGCAGCCGTCTTCAGGTGGAGAACAGGTCTGTCAGACTCTGCCTTCTCGACAGACCTGTTCTCCACCTGAAGACGGCTGCTTGCGTTGTGGCCGAAACGTCATGAGAATTATTGTATTATGTTTTATTTTTATTATTTTATTATTTTCCTTCTACGTGACTTTACCGAAAGAACCAAGAATATGAACCACGAATTGTGTTCGATTCCTGGCCCTGTGGCTGATAGCGGCGTGTGAGCAACGTATGAAACAGGTCCTGGGCACTATGAGACATCTCCTTTACCAGTGGCAAAATATAGCAATGGGTTTTTACCCTTTCAACTGGTACAAAAACTGACACCTTTATACAAGGCATCATGTTTGCAATAACCACAACACAAGCAGTCAAAATGCAAACAATACTCTGATAGTGCGCTGTCTTTGAGTTGTACGCCTTTTGGCATCATCTTGTTCAACACCAATGGACACTAGGCTCTAAGAAAAGCTGTCTCGGGTGTGGACCAATCAACTTCAAGGACAGTGCTTATCATTATCATCATATTTTGTTTACATGTTCACTGCTTGTGTTGTGGTTATTGCAAACATGATGCCTTGTATAAAGGTGTCAGTTTTTGTACCAGTTGAAAGGGTAAAAACCAATTACTATTACTAGGTCCTGGGCACTCAACACTCCTTCACCAACCAAACAACCGCAGTGACCGACATGGAATGGGAAAACCTTGATCCAGCAGCGGATTGGCAAGGGGCAGTTAACTGAATTGCGAATGCGCTAATCGGCATTGTGTCTGGCTCACGGGGCCAGAGAGATGCTCAATGGTGCGTTCGTCAGCTCACGCGCATGCGCCAGGCTGCTGCCGGTGACACCTGCTTGGCTCAACAGCTGTGTGGCCGAACGGTGCTCGCTAACCATCTGTGGCGATCCAGAGGCCGGACGCGTTGCCCATCCGGCCCTGCGGTTGCACGGGGCGAACGTCGCGATCGAGTGTGCGAGCGAAAAAGCTGATGCGAGACCGAGCGAGTGAGCGAGCCGGCGAGAAAGCAAGTGCGATGGCGAGCGAGTGTTGGGCGAGAGAGAAAGCGACCAAAGCAAGCGGGTGAGCGAGTGTTGATTGAGAGAGCGACCGAGTGGGCGAGTGGGCGACCGAGTGGGCGAGTGGGCGAGTGGGCGAGCGCGTTTGCGAGCAAGTGAGTTCGAATGTGAACGAGCGAACAAGCGGGCGAAGCCGGTGAGAATTTCATAAAAACGAGTGACGGGACCGTGAGAGAGCTATTTGAGCGAGCGAGCGAGCGCGGACGGGTGCGTCGCTTACCCCTGCGGAGTGCACCATGCACTTGGGCGCCCCCGTGGTGCCCGACGAGTACATGATGACGAGCGGGTGGTTGAACGGCAGCTGCTCGAACTCCAGCTGTGGCTCTGGGCCCCCGGCGAGGCGACCCAGGCCCAGGAAATCCTCCAGGAACATGCTGCACACACACCGGGGCGCAGGGGCGGCACCGCTCGTTCGGTGGAAAGGCGGCGGCGACGGCGCAGTGGGGGGACACGCGCTCTTTCTGCGTGGTCTTTGTGTGCTCTCCCCCAGTTCTGCAGAGTGTGAGTGAGTAGCTGTGTGGAGTTTGTATATTCTCCCCCAGTTCTGCAGAGTGTGAGCGAGTAGCTGTGTGGAGTTTGTATGCTCTCCCCCAGTTCTCAGGAGTGTGAGTAGCTGTGTAGAGTTTGTATGCTCTCCCCCAGTTCTGCAGAGTGTGAGTGAGTAGCTGTGTGGAGTTTGTATGCTCTCCCCCAGTTCTGCAGAGTGTGAGTGAGTAACTGTGTTGGGTGTTGTATGCTCTCCCCCAGTTCTCAGGAGTGTGAGTAACTGTGTGGAGTTTGTATGTTCTCCCCCAGTTCTGCAGAGTGTGAGTGAGTAGCTGTGTGGAGTTTGTATGCTCTCCCCCAGTTCTGCAGAGTGTGAGTGAGTAGCTGTGTGGAGTTTGTATTTTCTCCCCCAGTTCTGCAGAGTGTGAGTAACTGTGTGGAGTTTGTATGTTCTCCCCCAGTTCTGCAGAGTGTGAGTGAGTAGCTGTGTGGAGTTTGTATGCTCTCTCCCAGTTCTGCAGAGTGTGAGTGAGTAGCTGTGTGAAGTTTGTATGCTCTCCCCCAGTTCTGCAGAGTGTGAGTGAGTAGCGGTGTGAAGTTTGTATGCTCTCCCCCAGTTCTGCAGAGTGTGAGTGAGTAGTCGTGTGGAGTTTGTATGCTCTCCCCCAGTTCTGCAGAGTGTGAGTGAGTAGCGGTGTGAAGTTTGTATGCTCTCCCCCAGTTCTGCAGAGTGTGAGTGAGTAGCGGTGTGAAGTTTGTATGCTCTCCCCCAGTTCTGCAGAGTGTGAGTGAGTAGCTGTGTGGAGTTTGATTATTCTCTCTCTCCCGGTTCTGCATGAGCTTTTTCCGGATTCTCGGATTTCCTCCCATACCATGTAACTGGCATTGGCCAAAACATCTCAAAGCTGAAAGATTACAAGCAAACTACAGTGCTACAATTGGGATTACACCCAGTGATTAAACATCACCACTGGGGAGACAAAGGTGGTCTGTTGTGGTGCTGGCCTCCCACCCCATCATGTGCTCGCTAACAGCACTTGTCCCAAGAGTCTAGTAAAGACTATACGGGCGCATCAGTCTTTGTTTTTGAATATCGGGGCTTATTTTCTGCCCTGAAGTCCCAGCGGCATAGATACATAAATCTAGCCCTGCAGAACCCACCGCAATTGTAAGGAATAAAAAAATAATTAAGTCTTGAATAGAATTATGAGCCTCTGCATGGCAACAATTCAGCTGCTGGGGTGGGGGCGGGGGTGCTGGGGGGTTTGTGAAGGGGAGGAGGATGGGGTCGGGGGGGGGGGGGGCTGTGTCGTTACGCGGCTGAACATTCCGTGCGCGCAACGGCGCAGCCTCCTGCAGGAGCCCGCGGCCGCGCGACGCTGCCGTATTGACTACGGATGTCGGAGCTGCAAACCGCTGGCGTGGATCAATACGGAGAAGCCTGCCCCCCCCCCACTCCCCCCACTCCCCACCTCCCCACCCCCTGTCCATTAACGCGGAGCGCCGCTCTCCAGAGCGCCGTGCGTCTCAGACACCGCCCAACGGCGCCATTAGGCGACGTCATCGATCGGCGGAGCGACACGACGCAGCGCTTTACCCTTTGCGCTAACGAGTGAGGCAGCGCATGTGCACGCACGCCTGTCTCTACAAATTCGGGTTGCCGGTGCCTGATGTTAGCTGGGGGCTCCCAACTGTGCAGAAAATAAATCAAATAAAAGTAAATGTCTTTCGACTGCGTAGTTTTGTCACGGTTCTGTTGCTGTTCTTCCATGTGCTTTTGGGTTTCCCCGCGTGTTGTTCGGCACGATGTTCGACGTTTCGCTCCACGCCGCTGGGAGCTCCTTTGGTCAAGAAGGAGCTCGCAGGACGAGGAGCGAAATGTTGGACATTGTGCCGAACAATACGTGGTGCAGCCACCCGAAAGTACGTCGTCAGAGTTAATAAGTAAACAAGTAGGTTTCTTGTCGCTTTTGGGGGGCCCACCCTGAGCTTGGGACCCCGATCGAGAAGTCGAACCCCCTTTGTCCCCCTTTCTTGTGAGGACCGCACGCACGCACATGTGCACGGACGCAGGTGCAATCGCCCACAACAACAGCCACTATTTACCACCAAGTGCCGGTATCGTCACCACGGCGCTCGTGCCGGTGCACCTTGAGGCCGCGTGAAGTGTCAAAGGCTCGCTACTGACAGGAGGGCACGGGACTGACCCAGGTGTTCCGAGTCAGCGGATTGAAATGACTCGCACACGCCAGTACACACACGCGCACGCACCTGTTAGGGATGGTGGAGAGGTCGATGTTCTTCCTGGTTCCCACGTAAGGGACCACGATGACACTCTCCAGGTCTGGCAAGCCTGCAGAGGAACACCCAAGGCACACAGGGGATTGTGGCAAATCATGCCTGACAGTGATCCTAGAAGAGCCGCGGCGATTAGCGCGATTGACGACGATTGATTCGGCGTTTTCATTTTCACTTGGGGCCATTTATATCTCTATTTGCGATGTTGGCGGTCGTTTAATAGACACGGCGTCACCTGAGATTGGTCTAATCAACCGGCTGCGTGACGTAGTAGGGGATGTAAGGATGCATTAATTGACATCCCGTCATTAAACTTATAATCAAATAATAATTACGTACACCTTCCAAGTCTTTGCCAATGCACGGAATGTTTATTTTTATTTTTATTCACGGTTGCTGAGCAGAGGCTCGAATCAGCCAGTAACAAACAGCACGATTGAAGGTGTGAGAGATAACAGGAGTTAAGAAGTTTCTTGGAATTGAGCAACGTTGTCATGAGAACTTGGAGAAAAGAGACGATGGGTGGAGGGGATTCCAGAGTCAAGCAGTGCGAGGGAAGAAACAGAGAGAAAAAGTGTGATGGGGATGAAACTCGTGAGTCTGGTAGACCGGGTCCTCAACATGGGCGGAGGAATCAACGGGTGAAATAATCACGGAAAATGTTTTGGGGAGGGGGATTATAATGTAGTTTTTATCAAGATGATGATGATGATGATAATAGCAACAACAATAATAATCCGAGCGACGGTCACGCACCTCGCACAACGGACAGCAGCTTGCTCATGTGGTCGTGCGTCTTGCCGTTGTAGACCACGGCCTCGACCGAGAAGATGACCTTGGGCTGGATCTGCGAGAACCGGTCCAGGACTCCCTGCGGCAGGAAAACAACCGAACGTCGCGTCCGCATGGCGGTCACTCGGCCAAAGACGGGGCGGGAGGCGAGGGGGATGGCTTTACCGCGTAATTTTGTTAAACCAGGCGAGAAGTCGTCAATTGATGAGATGGCGAGGAGTCTCTTGTGCAAAGCCAGGCCTGGTGTAAATTTCGATTTAAAGCTTTCGTGACTGCAGGGATTCATCTTCTTGGTTCTTTCGGTAAAGTCACGTAGAAGGGAAGTAATAAAATAATAAAAATAAAACATAATAAAATAATTCTCACGACGTTTCGGCCACAACGCAAGCCGCCGTCCTCAGGTGAAAACCAGGTCAGACGCTGTCGCCTCGACAGACCTGGTTTTCACCTGAGGATGGCTACTTGCGTTGTGGCCGAAACGTCGTGAGAATTGTTTTATTATGTTTTATTTTTATTATTTTATTACTCCCTTCTACGTGACTTTACCGAAAGAACCAAGAAGAACAGGCCTGGTGTGTTGCCAAAATGACAAGGGGCAATGAGATTTAAAAACCGAGGACGACAATGACGCAAGAAAGAAAAAATAAAGAGGAAACAAAAACCCCAAATCGAACGACTGCTTTGCGGTGTGCAAGTATAAGTAACTATTAAATAAATATCATCCTGCAACCAAAGGTGGCTGGGGCAAATAACTTAAAAACAAATAAACGTTCAGATTAAAATTAATTACAGAAACGTCAATTAGATTAAGGGTGCTTATATTGTATAAACACACGCGGACATGTGTCTTATACAATCGGCAGTTCAGCCTCACATTGTTGTTCAGGTGGGAGGGTAACCATAGTCAATTTGAAGCCATGGAATTCCAGTACGTCCTTGGTTGTCGCGATGGCAACACGCTGGCGTAGCTATGTACGATACGATACGAGAGCCACGGTAGTCGAGTCACCCGCTTTGCAAAGAATCGGTACATCTTGACCAAATCGCCCGGGCAGTATCTGCTCCCAGCAGACCTCGGAAGCGAAGCGGGTTTGAGCTTAGATAGTGCGTGGATGTGTGACCACAATACGAATTTCAGACAGGCGTGGATAATAGCGGTTGTGGGCAGCAGGGGGCAGTGCAGAAAAATAAAAAATTCTTCCGCTCCCCCTCCACCCCCACACCATCACCACTCACTCTGACCAGCGTGGTGAAGTATGGTCAGATAACCCTCGTGACTGGATGAAGGCTTCCTCCCCATACTGTGTCGGACATAGGGGACTGTTTGAACATACTTCAAGAAATACAAAGATTCCCCTGTATAGCCTTTAACAGACTGTTGGGGCACGTTCTGTTAGCGAGCACCTATGGAGGCCGCCCGGCTGCCTTTGTCTCTCTCAATACTGACGTTTACACACCACATAAGGCTGAGTCGACCTCGGAAGGGGAAGCAGAACCATTTCAGATATTCGTCACCGATGTTGGCCATGAACAGGAATCGAACTCAGGATAACTGGATTCAAAGCGTAGTGCTCTAACCACTGCGCCACAGCTACCCCCCCCCCCCCCCCCCACTTGACCAACAAGACCAAGCGGCGGTGACGTCACCGCGGCGATTGTGCCGGGCTGGGCGCGCGCAACGATCAGGGACAAGGCTCACGTTGGTGCCAAAGTCTGGGGACGTGGCGCTCCAGATGGCGCCGATGCTCGAAGCGGCCAGCATCGCCTCCACGGCCACCACGCAGTTAGGGAGGTATCCTGCGGTCGCGCAAACGTTGCAACGGGGGGAAACGGGGGGCAAGCATACGTCACCAACCCTGGCGTGGGAATAGGAGCTCGCAACGATTTCCCCAACTACGGTTGAACGCGTATTCTTGGTTCTTTCGGTAAAGTCACGTAGAAGGGAAATAATACAAATTTCTTGCCGTGGATTTCACACCTGATAATGTTTGCTTGTGTTGCAGTCGAAACGTCGTGAGAATTTTTACGATATTATTTTATTATTTCCCTTCTACGTGACTTTACCAAAAGAACCAAGAATATGAATCCCTGCAGTCACGAAAGCTTTAAATCAAAATTTTACGGTTGAACGCGTTCACACATTAGTGCAGTCCGCCTTGTCTGTGACGGGTTGAGGGTTGCGGCAGGGGGTGATAACTCTCTTAGGGATGATTCAGTGTGAACGAAACTTTGGTGTAAAGATGTGTTCCTATTCGGGACTCGGCCCATTGAAAACGGGCCAATTTGATTAAATGACCACGGCAGAAATTTTGGACAAAATTAGTGAAAGATCTCAATTGAATGCAATGATTTGGTTGGTGAACATCACAGGTGACTGATACCCAGGATCATCGTGGTGCTAGCTAAGTGCTCTGACCTTTGAGTCACCTGGCCAACTCAGATTCAGTGACTGTAAAGACCAGCCAAGAGGTCAAAGCGCTGATCTGGCACCGCTGAGATCCAGGGTTTGGATCCAGCTTTGAGCCACCGCCTGTGGTCAAACCAGGGACTGGATCCAGCTTTGAGCCACCGCCTGTGGTCAAACCAGGGACTGGATCCAGCTTTAAGCCACCGCCTGTGGTCAAACCAGGGACTGAATCCAGCTTTGAGCCACCGCTTGTGGTTAAACCAGGGACTGGATCCAGCTTTGAGCCACCGCCTGTGGTTAAACCAGGGACTGGATCCAGCTTTGAGCCACTGCCTGTGGTTAAACCAGGGACTGGATCCAGCTTTGAGCCACCGCCTGTGGTTAAACCAGGGTTTGGATCCAGCTTTGAGCCACCGCCTGTGGTTAAACCAGGGACTGGATCCAGCTTTGAGCCACCGCTTGTGGTTAAACCAGGGACTGGATCCAGCTTTGAGCCACCGCCTGTGGTTAAACCGGGCTTATCAAGCACAGTGAGATGACGGTCTCTCTCTCTCTCTCTCAGTTCGGTCACCAATGAATGCACACAAAAAAACCCACGACATTAAATTTTGGTTCTGCACCTTGTTTTGACAAAGTGTATATTTCTGAGAATTAAAAATATGGCTTTGATTGTCATACGACGAGAATTACCCTCTGTAGCAGGGCTGGCAGTGTTGGTAAAGTATTGCCCACAACTCCGAAGGTCAATTGAAGGGATCTCAGAGGTAGCTCAATGATTTGTTGCTTCAGCGGGTTATTATCTAACACGGAGGGGCTGCTCTGCTCTGCAAGAGTTCCAAAACAAGATTTTTCCATCTCATCTCACGACGCTGATTACACACGATGGGATAAAATAACATTTTTTTTTTTTACTAAATATAATATGCATGAACATTATCATCACTCAAAACTTAAGAGGTCACCTAGAGTCACGACAGAAATAGTTACAAACGGTGATAATATCCCACCCCTAAAAGATGAAACCCTCTTCATCCTGCCAAGTGGAAAAAGGAATCCTGGCGGAATGTGACGTTACAAGCCAGCAGGCAATGGATAGCACTGGGGGGTTTGGGTGAAGGGGGCAGGGGGGGGGCAAGCATTACCCAGATCACGTGGGTGGCATCGCGCTGCCCACGCTCTGGCCACGGCGCAATCACGCACGACACTCGTGGTGGCGTGTCGGGTGGGATGGGAAGATATGCGTGAGCTTTGGCGCAAGCCGCTGGGACCTCCCAGGCCGACTGCACTGCCATATTCTAATCAGGTCTGAACACTTGCTATCGTCAACTCTTACGAGTTCGGTAACATTGTAAAGAGTAGGGTGCCTTCCTTGTTAGGTTTCGCACAATTGTGTTGTAGCGATGATAATGATGATGATGATGACATCCTACGTGACTTTACCGAAAGAACCAAGAAGATGCATGGCGTTGTTCATTGTGTTTCCCGATAACAACAAACATTTTTCGTGAGATTTTAATCACGTGCACGAATTATTGTAGGGTGATGAGTATGCTCACGATCAAGAGTTATTTTGTTGGATGGTGACGAAACACGTTGATAGAGAAGCATGGGGAGATGCACGCTGGCAGCTCGTGCCGAGAAACAGGAAGGAGGGTTCGTTGATCGGGAAGAAACAATGATTATAGAGACATCACATTTGACGGTTAAAGAAAGGGAAATGGTCTCAGAAGGGTGATGAGCGAGACTTGTCACGGAATGGCAGTCAAAGGAGGGAACTGCACTTAAAGAGGATGACCACGACGGAGATGAAGTAAAGAGATCAACTTGCGTGCAGGAGTGTCGATGGATTGTGACGTGACAGGACCGTGACAGCTCAGGGAGGCCTTCCTCCACTAGTGGACTGATATCCATGGCTGTTGATGATGAGGAAATCTTTACATCCTTAATTATTATGAAGATTGACAGACGATGACGAAATAATCATATCCCTAATAACGATATGTGACCGATAACGATTATGACGACAGATGAATGACGAAATCAGTGCATCCCTAATCACAATAATGACGATTCATGAACGATGATGACGGCGATGAAGATTGCATCATGTCCATAATTGTGACGACGATTGACGGATGATGATGATGATGATGATGACGCCGAAGCTGCTGTGGGAATTGTCACGACTGTGTGGGTGACGTAAGACGACTTGGCGAGTGCGTGCCGGTGACGAGGTAGACGAGGAGGTGTCGTACCGGCCACGCGGTCGCCCTTGCCGATGCCGAGTTTGCGCATGGCGGCGGCGTAGAGCGCCACGTCGCGCCGCAGCTCGCCAAACGTCACCTTGCTCACCTCCTCGCCCCCCTCCACTGCAACGCACAGAGACAAAGACAACCCGTATAGCCTTCACACACTTTTGGGGCAAGTTCTGTTTGGGTGCCAGGGTGGCGTGATGATACCTCGCCTGGTATACAGGAGGCCGTGGGTTTGATCCCGACCCCGACGCCTGCTGTATATTTGGAGTTTGCGTGATCTCTCCCTGTGGTCGTGGATTTTTCTCCGGGTTCTCTAGTTTTTCCTCCACATTTAGAAACGTGCGTTCAGATTACTTGGCTACTATACATTTCCGCATGGTAAGCCACTTTGTTGAGCGATCATTTGTAGTTGTTCACTTATGAAGAATAACTATATAGTGATAGGTTTTAACCCTTTCAACTGGTACAAAAACCTTTATACAAGGCATCATGTTTGCAATAACCACAACACAAGCAGTCAAATTGCAAACAAAAAGAAACAAAGAAAAACAACTCTTATAATGATAAGCACTGTCCTTGAAGTTGATTGGTCCACACCTGAGACAGCTTTTCTTAGAGCCTAGTCTCCATTGGTGTTGTGCATATCATTATCATTATCAGAGTTGTTTCTTTTTGTTTGCAATTTGACTGCTTGTATTGTGGTTATTGCAAACATGATGCCTTGTATAAAGGTGTCAGTTTTTGTACCAGTTGAAAGGGTAAAAACCTATCACTATATTTTACCACTGGTAAAGGAGGTCTCATTGTGAATAACTATATAGTTCTGGGCCCTTACCTGGTAAAATTAAAATAACTTTTAGTTCAAAGTTTTATGTTAGTGAGTAGCACCTACGAAGGCCGCCACAGCACACAATGGGGTGGGTGGCCAGCACAACGCCCGGCCGCCTTTGTCTCCTCAAAGGTGACCAGGTACTCATTTGAGGGTGAGCCGACATTAAGGAGGCTCAGGACCGGTTCAAATAATCGTCACCGGTGTTGGTGGCCGTGAGCGGGAATTGAACTCGGGTTGGCCGGGTTCATAGCAGAGCGCGTTAACTGCTGCACCACCGGTCCCCCCCACACACACGTGCACGCACGTGCACTGTTATTGGGTCACCGGGTTCATTGAGCAGTGTGCTAACCACTGCACTTCCTCTCCCCATAAGGCTGCACGTCACATACCCACACACGCAGGGTACAGAGCACCCACTCGTTATCAAGAGCTCGCTAAGAAGATGTTCACAAGTGCACTGGTGTCACACTTGTTCACAATGTATAAAAGTCAATAATAGTCCTTCACAAAGCACCCTGCGTGGCATCGGCACTGTCTGAGCGCGTGAGCTCTCTGCAAACAAGCAGCAAATGCAAACAGTGCCAATGGCCAAAATGGACTATCCTACGCCACAGGACGGTATTTTGTAGTCCTTCGCCCGCACCTCCAATTAACGCGGTTGGCTACATGCGGTGCGAAAGAAGTTCTACATACATGCATAGACACACACAGGACTCTGTCTCGGGCAGAAATCCCAAGTTGCCCAGGCTCGGCCTACGCCTCGCTTTCCTGGGACCGAGCCTTGCGAAAGTCAACGAGATAAACATTAGTTACATACGCGCGCTCGCACAAATGCCGTGTACAACCTTGCAGCGTTCCGTTTCACAATCCCACTCTAAGTGAATGTATTAGGGCTCTTGAGTAGTTCTATATCAAGTAATCGCAAGCCGCAAGGGAGTTAGGGCGGCTATTGCCTTACCCCCTTAACTTGGCAGACTGGAGGTGGGGGGAAAACAAAAAACTTTAGCCCCCCCCATTAAAAATCCATATATACATGAGGGTAGGAGAGCCAACTGACTTCATTTTAACAGACATATGTATATCATCAAGACATATGTATTATTGTCAAGCTGTGATTAAAATCACGAAAAAACGCCTAAATAATTTAACTATATTTCAGCCTCTAAGAATAATAAAAATTGTGCTTTGACCGTCTGGAACGTTTCTCTCAGCAGCAGGGCGGGCGGTGAAGCAGCTGCCCTCTGCTGTGTGGGCTGAAGGTCACTCGCAAGGGAGCTCAGAAGTAGCTCTGTAATATCCGACTATGCTTGGTTATCGCAGCCAGGCAGTGGTGGCTACGCACGTGTCCTGTAATCCAGTACACTGTGGAGGCGAGGGTGGGTGGACCGCGCCAAACTTTGGTCAAACTAACTTCCCGTTGCCGTCGAGGAAGTGCCATAACCTGGCTTGCCAGGAGAAGGCGGAACAGCAAAGTGCGGACTACGTCTGTCCCTTCTGTACGGGATAAAGTGTTGCCCCCTTGGCGAGCGTGACTTTTCTCCCGGTGCTCCAGTTCCCTCATACATTTTTTCCGGAAAAACATCCTGATATGTAGAGACCCACAGAGCTTGGGCGGTTATTAGTACCGCCGGCTCACTGCTTGGCTCCTGCCTTGCAGCTCGTCTGTGGTTCCTCGGTGAATGCGAGATTCAATTTGCGCGATCGACGTTGACGCTATATTATAAAAAACAACTTTAAAAAAAGTACACGGATCATGGACTAACATGAAGAGTTGCACTTCTCTGTGAGAGTTCACTATTGATTCTTTGTCTTATGACATGGCAACAATAGCACATCTGGGATAATATTGTGGGGGGGGGGGGATTAAAAAAAACCGAGAGATACCGGAGCCGAAAGGTTGGACAAAAATAATCGAAATAATTAATCCTTGCCAGGGATGTGACCCCATGTCAAGCGCCCCCCTTTGTAACAGTGAGCCAGCCTCCCAAAACATCTCAAGACTGACGGCGCTGTCGCTTGCCACGTGACATGTTAAAAGAAGAGATTAAAAAGTTGACGTGATTGCTAAATATATACCGTCTTAATACCGGAGATTATTTGTAAAGCTCTTACACTGATCCTATAATAATTAAAACTTTAAAAGGCACGAGGGGTCACCGCATTGAAAACGGAAGTTAGAACTGCGCCGCAAACTCAGGGCGAGAGAGCTCAACTTTGCGCATTCTCTCCTCCAAACTTTCAAAAATTCGGGCCACGTAGCGCAGCTTGTGTCATTTTATTCGGAAACAAAACTGCGATTTTTCCATTTTAATGCCAGCCCAAGCTGCGCCATTTTCCCTCCCGTTGGCAACAAATGCTCTCCCAAACAGATGGCGGTAGAGGCCCCCCCCCCACCCATCCCTCCCAACCACCCCTACTGCACGCCCCCCACCACACGCCACCACCCACTAACATCTCCTCTCGGGACAAACATAAAGGTGGTGGTGGTGTCGGTGGGTCAAGACAGGAATATTTTAATGAATGATTTATCATTATTCTTGGGCAGCTATGTCACGTACACATCGAGCTGCCGTTGCCGCCACCGCCACTCAAGGGTGGCACAGTCGGGTTTTTTACAATCGGATTTAATTGTCTTTTTATATTAAACCCGATCATCTGAGATTGGGAGAAATCCGGTTTAATTGGTTCTAATTGCAGAACCGCACTTCTCACCGATGGGCTTCATCCATTCCAAGCGAAGGAACTCACTGGCACCCACGATTGTGGAGGAGAAGCTCCTCCTCGTGTTCATCAAGACCAACCTGCCCGCCGCATTCTACGACTACCCCATGCCCGACGGCCCCCCCGAGTACGATAGCAGCACCGACGAGGAAGCAGCCCAAGCCTATCAGAGTTTCGTATTCATTAAACCAGGTTTTAATTCCCCGAAATCGGGTTTAATTGTATTAAAGAAAAAACCTGATGCCTGCCGCTGGAAAAATCGGGTTTTTTCCACCCATGCCGCCACTAAACAGCGCGCTCCGTGCGCGACAAAGCACACGATAGGGCCACTGTTCTGCTATAGGATTACGCGATAAGATTTACCCGGCGTCTCTATAAAACGGCCGTCGGGAAAAGGTGAACTTTTATCCGAAACGCCACGGATTCGCAGCTGCGATACCTGGTGGCCCGTACTCATTAAAGCGTACGATTCGTTTTTCAAAGTCGGTATGGGATTGGAGAGGGCTTCAATATTTGGCAGCCGACTGCGTAAATCGGAAAGGGCTGGTAAATATTGCAGCCCTGGTAGAGCGAGCGGCTCGCAACCCTCAGCCTACGAGTTAAAATCCTGGATGTGGTGGTGGTGGGGAAGTCCATCATAGGAACAAGGAATTCCCATCGCTGGCTCAGGGCAGTAAAACAGGTGATGACCACCTTCTCTCGCAACAGCAGGGTCACTCTTTGATTCAATTGCGCAACGTTTCCTGAAGGGCCATTTCTTGGAAATTGCTGCAGCTTCACGAGCTGAAGCTTTGACAGCTCAATGGGATTTGTTTTCCTCTGCGCCACGATTTAACGCCTCGGGGGCAATTGGAGGCTAATTGCAATCAATGCCCGCCAATTAGGGCACCGCGTGGTGTGCAGAACGCTGTATACTAAAATGTATATGGTATCGAGGCCGCAGCATTTTTAAGACTGTCCGCTTGACAGGAAAGTTTGCATGGTCCAGGACTAAAAGTCGATGTTTCATTTGAGATGGCTGGGTGTATAAACACTCATGCATGGAGCGATCGAAGGAAAAAAATAATGAGAGGGAGCAGTGGACTAGATTAACACTACCCGAGCTACTGTTCCAGTAGTCCCGAGACCGCACATGTTGGAGGATACCGACAGTTCAGTCATCCTGAACGGCACCCCGACGATCGAATCGGTCATGGGAATAGTAGTAGCAGTAGTCATGGAGTGGGCCAAACAACCAAATATAGGACCACAGAGCTTGGGAAATAGTTTGCGCAGGTTCTGGCCATCTCGCTCACCTGTGGTTTTTGCGCCCTCTCCGAATCGAGGCAAAACTGCGCGGTGCGTTACAGACGCGCGTATTTATCGTTTCAACGAAACACGGCAAAGAGCTCTCGACGCGAACCCGACGTTGCCGATGTGCGACCCCCCCATGTGCAGACCTGCGGCGTAGAGCGCAACCTTCTCCGCGTCCCCGCGATGCAGAAGGTTCTCGGCAAAGTTGAGGCGGCTCCCGTGGAACCACTCGGGCACTTCGGCGATCGTCTTGCTCGTGTTCACCACCTGCGGGGGAGACGCGGGTGGGCCATACACGGTGCGGGTGAGGCAGGTAGATCACGTGGTACAGGCGAGGCGTGTGGGTCACATGGTATAGGTGAGGCAGGTGCAGGTGATGCAAATGAGTATCATGGCACAGGCGAGGGCAGATGCAGGTGGGGCCATTATTTGACGCAAGTGGTGCGCTGTTCACTGTGGGAGTACCAAATGGGATTTTTTTGTGGAGTTCTTCGCGACTGGGCTGAGATCATAAACTTGTTCCTACCCTTGCGAAACTCCCTTTCATCAATGTTTGGGCAGCTGACAGCTGGATTTGAATTCAGACATCCTGAGCCACCTGACGACCTCACAAGGATACAGCCACTTAAACTAATGACCGTCAGCCATGATTCTGAGCAACATAGCTTGGTTTCGTTTGTGGAGTATGTGTCAGGAAGATTCAGCTTATAAATATTTCCCAAGCCAGGTCGGTTACTGTCATCGTGTAGAGTGCACTGACAAGGCATTCCTACATATCACAGTGTTTTTTTAAATATAAAAAGCACATTCTTCAAACAGACACGAAGACAGATCAGGTTATAAACAAAAGCAGGATCAGCACGCGTTGAGAATATCTTTCAACACAACCATAACCACTGTCATAATAATCACAGAAATGTAAATTATTCCACGACTGACTGCGAGTTTTAAGACATTTTCAGGAAGGTTCTTCCGCATTGGGATGTCTGTGCCAATTCCAATGATGAGGGTTTGGAATGTGGCAGGAAACTGGTCTCCCGCACCTCCGATTAGCACGGTTGGATACGTAAGGTGCAAAAGAAATTCAACATACATCATCATCAGCCACTGATCAGTCCATTGCTGTATCAAGGGCTACTCAATTTGCCACAATCTCTCAAAAGAACCTGTGATATAATCATCTTAAATCAGAGTACCCGGAGGATACCCACCACAAATGCAAGAGGTGGATGCTTAACACTGCCAATCTCCGAGCCAACTTGCAGCCCAAGCCTATAACATCTGATATTCCCAGGCATCCTCAAATCCACGTACTCAACCGTGGCTAACATAAACCATCCGGACTGCCCAGCGTGGCGAAGTATGGTCAAACAATCCCCGCGGCCAACACTGCATGCGTGAGGGAAGCCTTCATCAAGCAGTGGATTGGGAAAAAAGCGCTGTAAATAATGCAGCGCCACTAAAATATTCTAAAATTATGTTTGTGAAATCATCATAATCATTATTAACGTTTGTATGTTTGCATGTTGAACTTCTTTGGCAGCCTTCACGAAATGACAGCTGATGACAGTGGGGATGACGGTGATGACAGTGGAAGGGTGAGTCCAAGAAAAACAAAAAACACCACGTTTGATTGACAGGCACTTTGGCATTTTCACTGGCGTCTCTAACGTCACACTGCCTAAATTGATAGCAAACAAACCAAAAATATCTGGCCCCGAGGCTCACAGAACCGGATTTCAAAGAGTGCACCACCCAGTCTTACGCTAAAAAGCACACGTTAGATTTAACTTAGGCGCCGCACCCTCTGTTGCCACGTCACGCACAAACATTTCGATGTTCAGGAACGTACGGAGAGCCAGCATTGCCGAGAGGCTGGGTTCGAATCCAAGTCACCTTTAAAGTCAAAACCGGGTTCTCAAGTTTAGTGAGTTAATGATCTCAGGCCGCTCACTAATGATTGATGTTGAGCGATTAACTTTCATAAATCGAGTTGTGGTTCAACCAGGTTCTCAAGTGGGCACCACGGTGGCGAGACGTTGACTACCTCGCCTGGTTTACACGAGGTCGTGGGTTCGATCTCGACCCTGACGCCTGTATATTTGGAGTTTGCATGTTCTCTCTGTGGTCGCATGCATTTTTCTCCGGGTCTTCCACTTTTTCTCCTCCACATTTAGAAACACGCATTTAGAGTATTTGGCTGCTATAAATTTCCACGTGATAAGCCACTTCTCGTTGGGCTATCATTTGTGGCCAGGTCGCTTCTGAAAAAGAGCTGTGATAGTTCAGTGGGCCTTACCTGGTAAAACAAAAATAGTTTGGTTTAGTAAAGCATTGATGCTCTTAACCCAGTCATCAATTACTGACGGAGACCCACAGACCAATATATTAACATAGAGACCCAAAGACTTACACGAATTGCATTACAATTTAACTGAGTTCTCAAGTGCTGGGAGTTGATGGTCTTAACCCAGTCACCAATAACTTACATACAGATCCATAGACTTACAGAGATCCATATATTTAGATAAAACCCCTTAAAAACTCAGATAAACTGAGTCGCTTTAAAGCAGGTTTCTTAAGTGTAATGAGTTGGTGGTCTCAGCAATGACTGCACAAAAACAACCCAAACATAAAATTTGGTTAAGCACTTAAATTTGCTAAATTCAAGCTCTGGCACGGTGGACATGATTCATACTATGTGAGGATCTGAGGTCACTAGAAGGAGTAGCTCTGTGATATCTGCTTCCACAGGCCGTTTCAATGCTAATATGAGAGTCCTGAGCGGATACTTCGTCATGTGATGTGATGCCGATAGCACAATCAGGTTAAAATTGTGGAAAATATGGAAGGAAAAACCGCACAGATGCATGGCTCCTATAACGCTTCTAAACATGCATTTGCCCTTGGAATACTTCTCAACCACCCCGCCGTTATTCTAAATAAGTGTTGCTTATGTTAAGTTCAAAGCTGCACGGTGAAATTACGTCACAAGCAATGAGGTCATGGCCTTGGCCAACAAGGTGAAACCTTTCAGTTATTTTTTTCATGCCAAGTTTTGACAAATACTTTTATCAATTTTGCCAGGTTTCTACACAGCACAATTTGGCCGTGACATTTTGTTCATATCTAATCGTCTTCACGAGCAATCTTGGGCCCCCTCCACGTCCCGTTTACAGATCAGACAGGAGCATAAAGCCCAACACAATTATCGCTTCCAACCCGGGTCAGAAAGCGTCAAGCAGCACGCGGTGAACGATGCCTTGGATGCAAGGCCACCCCGCGGCGCAGCACTCACCTCGTCGTATGGCACGGAATGCACCACGCCGCTGAACTTCCAGAACACCTCCCAGAATTCAGCGTAATTCTCCACCGACCACTGGTGCAGCTCGGCGTAATTGGCTGCAAGACAAGAGCAAGGGGAGAGGCGTTACCCTTCAGCACGGGTCACTGACGCCAAGGCCTATTTAGGTCAGTGCCAAGTCGACGTTTTGTCATTGTGAAATAATCAGTAATAATAAAAGTGGTGACTGATGCATAGCTCTCAATTCAACTGTGTCTCATTCTACTGCTATGCCTTTAATGCACTGTGAAAAAAGGACCATTCTCTGAAATGTCGCCAATTTTTTTATTTCTATGGCCACGATATTAATACTGCACCGCATGCCGCACAGCGTAACACAGTGCGGTATACAGCTCTCCAACGTGTTTTCGGGTGCAGTTCGGCACGATGTCCGACGTTTATCTCCACGTCCTGGGAGCCTCTGCAGGAAAATCTATTCGTTGGACATCATGCCAGGCACCGCACGATACAAACTGAAAACACATCAGAGCTGTACGGCACAACCCACGAAAATTATACGCAGCGGTACATGCTTAGATGAATAGAGTGTGTGACAGAGCCCTATGGTAAAGCGTGAACATTTCATTGAAATAGACTCTGACTGAAGCAACACAATGCCTCAAAAGCAAAATTGTTAATTGCTGCACGGGGAGAAAAATGCATCATCATCTGCCAGCACCTTGATCTAATAATGTATGTTGGGTTAAAACAGAAAAAACATCTCTCACCGGCTGTAATTATCCAGCCTCATTACCACCCACCAATTGCTTGAGAACAAAATCTTCACATTTCACAAACACCTGCCAATACGTTTGTCCGACTGTCTAATGATAACGCATTTGCCTGAGAACATATGCATATCATAGGCATGATACTGTCAAGAAAAGCAACTGGACTTAGGTAGAATAGTCATGGTAACAAGGGATGATGGCTGGTGGTCGAGACTAACAATGGAGTAGCAGGCAAAGGAGTGAAACATCCGAGAGGACATCCACCGTGGAAACAGAGCAATAAAATCATCTCCTGTGCAGCAGCTAGATGGATTGTTGCATCACAAGACGAGTTGGTGGTGACTTGAGGAAGCTTTTACCCAAAGTGGAAGCCAATGGAGATGTAAAGTGGTTTTAACAATTGCTGAGATTCCCAATCGTGACTCATGAGGACCGGATGCTGTCCGTGTGTACTGTGTGCATGCTGTCTGTGTGTACTGTGTGCATGCTGTGTGTGTGTACTGTGTGCATGCTGTCTGTGTGTACTGTGTGCATGCTGTCCTGTGGGTACTGTGTGCATGCTGTGTGTGTGTACTGTGTGCATGCTGTCTGTGTGTACTGTGTGCATGCTGTCCGTGTGTACTGTGTGCATGCTGTCCGTGTGTACTGTGTGCATGCTGTCTGTGTGTACTGTGTGCATGCTGTCTGTGTGTACTGTGTGCATGCTGTCTATGTGTACTCTGTGCATGCTTTCTGCATATGCACGTGCACAGACGCGTGCAATTAATGCAGTCGGTGTGTTCCTTAAATAAATTAATTTGCGTGCATGCTGTTGGTATGCTATATAACTTTCATGCAATGTACCATGTGCAGTTTTCTATTTGTGTGGCTAGTGCCCCCCCCCGCCACCGCCGCAGGCCTCACGCATGGCTGCTCCCCCCACACGACTGCCTGGCAAGTGTGACCACTCCTTGACCCCTCCGCACCCGCCTCCTCACCTCCACTCGTGCCAGAGATCCCGTGGACGGGTTACAGCACATTATTCAACCACCCACTGCAGGCAACAGCTTCCTTTTTGCCCCCCGCGGGCCATCCCCCCCCCCACCCTTCCCTGAGCCTCCACCCTCCCACACTGTGGTGCCATCATCCTTGGTAATCAAAAAGATTCGTTAAATCACATCCGTGAAAATTGGGTTAATGGCTCACTAGATTATTTCAGTGTGTGAACGTCTTCCGCCCCCCTCCCCACGAAGTGCACATCTCTCGCCTCTGCTGTTCCCACACCGTTCCCCACACTTAAAGGCCCCTTCCAGCCAAATATCTCCTCTTGCTGAGCCTCCTCCCACCAAAATATCCCCTACTGCGCCCCCCCCCCCTGCCCCCAACGCGCATGCCCGTGATGTTGCGCAATGACCTCTCCTGCCTAACTCACCCGCCATGCCAATGCAGTTGCCGCCTTCCCCCCAATCTCCATTCTTGCCCCCCCCCCCACCCTTTCCCTCCCCCACAGCCCCCCCCTCCCCCCGTGGTCTGGTGCACGGTGACCCCCCCGAAACCCCCCCACTCCCGAGCTCCCCGCACCCCCCACACAGCCACGAACCCTACAGCCCCTCGAATACCCCCCCAGCCCTTGCCCCCCCCCCAACCCTTCCGAGGCCGTGCACGATACCCCCCCACCAGCCCCCCACTGCCCGTGGTCTCCTGCACGGCCACCCCTCCCCCTTAACCTCCCCAGACATTCACCTTTATCAGCACCCCCCCCATGACCCCGAACTTCCCCCCAGCCCCCACCGCTCCCCCCACTGCCCCTCCCCCCACCATAACCCTGCTGCCCCCAGCCCCTGCCCCCCATAACCCCGAAATTCCCCCCCAGCCCCCACCTCTCCACCCACAACCCAGCCCCTCCCCCCCCCCCGAGCCCCTCCCCCCAGCCCCCCACAACCCCGAAATTCCCCCCACAACCCCGCCCCTTCCTCCCCAGCTCCTCCCCCCGTAACCTCGAAATTCCCCCCCAGCCCCCACCTCTCCACCCACACCCCCTAGCCCCTCCCCCCTGCCCCCCATAACCCCAAAATTCCCCCCCAGCCCCCACCTCTCCACCCACACCCCCTAGCCCCTCCCCCCTGCCCCCCATAACCGCAAAATCCCCCCCCCAGCCCCCACAACCCCGCCCCTTCCCCCCCAGCCCCTCCCCCCATAACCCCAAAATCCCCCCCCAGCCCCCACCTCTTCCCCCACAACCCCGCCCCTTCCCCCCCAGCCCCTCCCCCCATAACCGCAAAATCCCCCCCCCAGCCCCCACCTCTTCCCCCACAACCCCGCCCCTTCCCCCCCAGCCCCCACCTCTCCCCCCACACCCCCTAGCCCCTCCCCCCTGCCCCCATAACCCCGAAATTCCCCCCCAGCCCCCACCTCTCTCCCCACAACCCCGCCCCCCCACCCTCCCCCCCAGCTCCTCCCCCCCATAACCCCGAAATCCCCCCCCAGCCCCCACCTCTCTTCCCATAACCCCGCCCCCCAGCCCCCCCCCCCCGCACCGAGGCGCGTGCCCGTGGTGTCCGCCACGACGGCGCGGAACCGGTCCATGCGCGTGGGCGCGCGCTTGGGGTCCGGCCTCCACATGACGCGCGTCTCCTCCTCCTCATCCTCCTCGCCGCGGCCGCCGTGCGTCTCCTTGTCCATGATCAGAGCCATCGCCTGGATCAGCAAAATTATATTATTCACGAGAATGTGCAAAACTAAAAAAAAACGATGCAATTTTGTTGAAGAGGGTTTTTGTTTGTTGTTTTTTTTTCCCTCTCTCCCCCTCCCCCCCCGCCGCGTGAAAAAGTTCCCGCAATTAAAAAAAAACCGCCCAATGCGAAATGTAGGCAACTGATTTTAAATTGCATCGAACGGCGAAGTAATTAAATTAATAAAAAACACGCGAAATTTGCCGACCGCCTCACAACCCTCTCTGCCAAGCCGGGCCGCCGAGCACCAACAAACGGGTGTATCCGTGCGCGACGATTAAATAATCCCGGCATCGCGAACGAACGCGCACAATTAGCAAAAAAATTACGCCAAACAGATTGCAATAATTCGGCCCCCCCCCCCCTTCGCGTCGCTCAACGAACCGGGCGTGCGCGTCAGTCAGCGGCGTGAGAGAGAGGTGAGGGTGAGAGAGGTGAGGGTGATAGAGCCAAGCAGCGAACAGCTCCACGGCCCGACGGCGAAGGTAGTGCCGGCCGCGTGCTTCGGTCTCGGGGTTTTGACGGCGCGGAGGCCGCGGACGCGCAACACCACCCCAGCGACGCGCCACCGCCGCGCCGCGCGCCCATTGGCTCGTATGGGCGTGACGTCACGTCGGCTGAGGCGTGACGTGGGGCGCCGCGCGCGCGCGAGCCTTTTTTTTCTCTCCCGCTGTTGGAAGCGGTGGGGGGGGTTGGAGGGGGGATTGAGGGGAGGGGGTTGAGGGGAGGGGGTTGAGGGGGGGGGATGAGGAATATGAGGGGAGGGGGTATGAGGGGAGGGGCTTGAGGGGGGGGGGATGAGGGATATGAGGGGAGGGGGTTGAGGGGGGGTGAGGGATATGAGGGGAGGGGGGGATGAGGGGAGGGGGTATGAGGGATGGGGGGATAGGGTATGAGGGGAGGGGGGATGAGGGGAGGGGGGGATGAGGGGAGGGGGATGAGGGAGAGGGGGATGAGGGGGAGGGGGGATGAGGAGAAGGGGGATGAGGGAGAGGGGGATATGAGGGGAGGGGGGAAGGAGGGGATGGGGGGATGAGGGGAGGGGAAATGAGGGGAGGGGGGGATGAGGGGAGGGGGAGGAGGGAGAGGGGGATGAGGGAGGGATGAAGGGGGGGAGGGGGGAGGATGAGGGAGGGGGATGAGGGAGAGGGGGATGAGGGAGAGGGGATGAGGGAGAGGGGGGATGAGGGGAGGGGGGAATGAGGAGGGAGGGGGATGAGAGGAGGGGGATGAGGGGGAGGGGATGAGGAGAGGGGGATGAGGGAGGGGGAGGAGGGGAGGGGGAAATTGGGCGGTGAGGGGGGGATGAGGGGAGGGGGATGAGGGAGGGGATGGAAGGGAGGGGGAATGAGGGGAGGGGATGGGAGGGGGAGGGTGATGAGGGGAGGGGTAGGAGGGGAGGGGCCGTGAGGGGGGGGGGATGAGGGATTATGAGGGGAGGGGGTTGAGGGGGGGGGTGAGGGATAAGGAGGGGAGGGGGTATGAGGGATGGGGGGATGGGGTATGAGGGAGGGGGGATGAGGGGGGATGAGGGGAGGGGTATGAGGGGAGGGCTTGAGGGGGGGGTGAGGGATATGAGGGGAGGGGGGGATGAGGGGAGGGGGTATGAGGGATGGGGGGATGGGGTATGAGGGGAGGGGGGATGAGGGGAGGGGGATGAGGGGAGGGGGGATGAGGGGAGGGGGATGAGGGGGGTGAGGGGAGGGGGATGAGGGGGGAGGGGGATGAGGGGAGGGGGATGAGGGAGAGGGGGATATGAGGGGAGGGGGATGAGGGGAGGGGGATGAGGGGAGGGGGTATGAGGGGAGGGGCCTTGAGGGGGGGGGGATGAGGGCTATGAGGGGAGGGGGTTGAGGGGGGGTGAGGGATATGAGGGGGAGGGGGGGATGAGGGGAGGGGGTATGAGGGATGGGGGGATAGGGTTATGAGGGGAGGGGGGATGAGGGGAGGGGGGGATGAGGGGAGGGGGATGAGGGAGAGGGGGATGAGGGGAGGGGGATGAGGGAGAGGGGGATGAGGGAGAGGGGGATATGAGGGGAGGGGGGAATGAGGGGAGGGGAATGAGGGGAGGGGGGGATGAGGGGAGGGGGATGAGGGAGAGGGGGATGAGGGGAGGGGGATGAGGGGGGAGGGGGATGAGGGGAGGGGGATGAGGGAGAGGGGGGATGAGGGAGAGGGGGGATGAGGGAGAGGGGGATATGAGGGGAGGGGGGAATGAGGGGAGGGGGGATGAGAGGAGGGGGATGAGGGGAGGGGGATGAGGGAGAGGGGGATGAGGGGAGGGGGGAGGAGGGGAGGGGGATGCGGGGAGGGGGGGATGAGGGGAGGGGGATGAGGGGAGGGGGATGAGGGGAGGGGGGAATGAGGGGAGGGGGATGAGGGGAGGGGGATGAGGGGAGGGGGTATGAGGGGAGGGGCTTGAGGGGGGGGGGATGAGGGATATGAGGGGAGGGGGTTGAGGGGGGGGGTGAGGGATATGAGGGGAGGGGGTATGAGGGATGGGGGGATTGGGGTATGAGGGGAGGGGGGACTGAGGGGGAGGGGGATGAGGGGAGGGGTATGAGGGGAGGGGCTTGAGGGGGGGGTGCGGGATATGAGGGGAGGGGGGGATGAGGCGAGGGGGTATGATGGATGGGGGGCTGGGGTATGAGGGAGGGGGGATGCGGGCGAGGGGGATGAGGGGAGGGCGGGGATGAGGGGCGTAGGAGGGCATGAGGGGCGTGAGGGGGCAGGGGGATGAGGGGGGAGGGGGATGAGGGAGGGGGCATGAGGGAGAGGGGGATAGGGTATGGAGGGGAGAAGGGATGAGGGGAGGGGGGAGGAGATTGAGGGATAATGAGGGAGGGGAATGAAGAGGCGAGGGGGATGATGGAACGGGAGGCTGGGGAGCAGGGGAGAGGGGAGGGGGCCTGAGGGATAGGGGATGAGGGGAGGAGGGGAGGGGATGGGGAGCGTGGGGATGGGGAGAGGGGGGATGAGGGAGAGGGGGAATGAGGGGAGGGGGGATGAGAGGGAGGGGGATGAGGGGAGGGGGATGAGGGAGAGGGGGATGAGGGGAGGGGGATGAGGGGAGGGGGATGAGGGGAGGGGGGATGAGGGGAGGGGGATGAGGGGAGGGGGATGAGGGGAGGGGGATGAGGGGAGGGGGATGAGGGGAGATGGGAGGAGATATTTGATTGGTTATCTCACTCGACTGAATGCCAATGCTGCCACACAACACACCCCACCCCTCCCCTCAATTACATTTAATTTGAATGCAGATCGAGTTAATTACAATTACATAAACAATACAACGGGACACATTAGTCTGTGGCCTTAAAAATATATATATATAACAGATGACATTTCGGGTAATGATGGCCCGTCATTGCACATAGGACGGAGAGATGAGTGGATAATGAGTTGATGACTGCACTCTATTAACCACGCTATCTCTTCTGGTCTCGCTGTGTGCTATGAAAAAGGGCCATTGCCCGAAACGTTGGCTATTATGTATTTGCTTATTTTTGGGCCACAGCGTTATTGACGAATTTGTTGCCTGTGTTTTTGTCAATTGTGCTTCTGCCAACGCAGCAGCAGCAGCAGCAACATCACCCAATAATTCATACCATAAAATTCACAACAAACAAGTTCAAGCCACGACACGATGAAGAAACATGTCTCATTTATAAACAGGATCGTGAGGAAATGGTCCCCTCGTAGAGGGGGATTGCCTTTCAGATTCATAGAGGCCCCTTTAATCTGAGTCAACATACAAGTTGCAGGAACATGTTACAGCAGTTTTTAAATATATATATAAATCAGATTAACGCTGCAATAAACAAACAAGCGAATGGCACATTTACAGAAAAATAGTCCATGCAAAATTGGAGACTGAATCTTGGCGTTTCCTCAGCCACTAAACTTGTATAACCTTGACAGGAGTAAATATTTTAACAGTAAATCAAATGTAAAACGGCTTAACAACGCGTAAAGTACGAATACACACTCCGTGACTTTTAAACTAAATCCAGTTTGTTCGTATATTATACAGACTGTATAATATGTTGTTACTAATACAGTACATAGATTACGGTGACGGTGAAATGTGAACCAGGTTTCTCTCAATTACTGACTACATTTTAATTAAGTCGTTGATTTACCACTGCTACATAAATTAACATCTTTACAAAGGTGAACCGTTTTATAACACTTTGGCTCTTATCGATGTCCCAATTGTTTCCTATTACTGGTAGGAACCTCCTGGTTACACCAGCCCACAGGGGATTATTGTGTCCGTCGTGCAGGGAGGGGCTGGGTGGGGTGGGAGGGGCTGGGTGGGGAGGGGAGGGTGGGGAGGGGCTGGGTGGGGAGGGTGGGGCTGGGTGGGGAGGGGAGGGTGGGGAGGGGCTGGGTGGGGAGGGTGGGGCTGGGTGGGGAGGGGATGGTGGGGAGGGGCTGGGTGGGGAGGGTGGGGCTGGGTGGGGGGGAGGGGAGGGGTTGGGTGGGGAGGGTGGGGCTGGGTGGGGGGGGGCTGCGTGGGGGGTGGGAGGGGTGGGGCTGGGTGGAGGGTGGGGAGGGGCTAGGTGGGGAGGGTGGGGCTGGGTGGGGGGTGGGAAGGGTGGGGCTGGGTGGGGAGGGGCTGGTCACCCCGTGGTGCCCTTATAAAACTCAACGTTTAACCTACTCACGCCGGCTTGTGCCCGCCCTCACAGTCGGGCATATTTGCGGAATACACCACGCCGCCGTTGACCCTGCAGGCCATTGACCGAGCAACCCAACGTTCCTACCAGCTCCCTCCGCAGCAGTGTGTTTAACTGGGCCACCTTTGTATTACCCCTGCACGTACTATGCAGGGCTTGTAGCAGCTTTATAAACGATCACTTGGCCCTTATTGTCGATATAACTAGACAGCACTCGTTTTTGTTTTATGGGTTTTATCCGAGTGAATCTCTGGCATTTTAAGAAAAATTACGTAACTGTTGGTAATTCAACCATTGTTAAAATACAGTAAACGTGACTACATGAATAAAATGTACCTTTACATGCTTCAATTAAATTATTTACGTGTAACAAACCCATATACATAGAACTCCACTGGAAGCATATACAAGTACTTTTTCAATTCTCGAAGGTAGAGTATTTAATATGAATAAAAAATGCACTCCCAGTAAGCATGCCAACGTTGACACCATGGGTACCTCATTTGCCAATAAAAATATGATAATTGTTTTTTTACCCTTCTATCTGGCAACAAAACTGACACCTTTTTACAAGGAGTCATGTTTGCATAGACCACAATACCTGCAGTCATAATGCAAACAAAAAACATAACTCTGATAATGTGCACTGTCCTTGAAGTTGATTGGTCCACACCCGAGACAGCTTTCCTTAGAGCCTAGTCTCACATGGGTTGGACAAGATGACGCCAAAAGGCACACAACTCAAAGACACTCCCAGTCAACATGCCAACGTTGGTTGGTATGTGATTGGCCCAACGATGGCCTAACGTTGGCCCAAAGTTGGGCTAACGTTTCGTGGTTCACTGGGGCCTGGAGAGGCCGTGTCAATCACGGTGGTAGTTTGACCATACTTCACCCTGTTGGTCAATTACAGGATGGATGGAGATGAGGAAGTGGCAGGTCAATTATCAGGTTCCAGTGTCACTCACCACTGAGGCTGTAGCCATGGCCGGGAATCGAATTCAGTTTGGCTGGTTCAGTGTGCTAATCACTGTGGCACTGATCTCCTCCCCCCCTACACCATACTTGTAAAGCTACGATGTAACTTAATAAATATAACGTTGTGAAGTTTCTGTTTAATAAGAGGCCATTAGCTGATTGAATGACGGCCATTTATATTCATCAGGATTAACACAAGGTCACAAAGCACGTGCACATAGAGGACACTATTCTCGTCAGGAGTTTTATTTTACAGATTACAACACAAAGCTGTATTTGTCCATGGCTATTCAACTGTTGATGCTGGGCGTAATGCTTACATATCTGTAAAACGCAATACTGTACAGTAGTTATGATAATAAATTACATTAGATTGCAGCAGTATTCTGTTGTCAGTCCATTGCCGTGTGAGGGCCCTCCTACACGTGATGGCTAAACTGGTCTAAGGCCCATCCCAATTCGGCAAAACCTGCACGAACCGGCGTGGTGAAGTATGGTCAGTCAACCCACACATGACCACAAAGCCAGACGTAACCGCGTCGTGACGGGCACGGGTGTGATTTCGTACTTCCAATTGGCGCTTACCAAATCCCTAAAGTGTATCTTTTAATTAAACATTTACCTCGTGTACACAGGGATGGTCCAGATGTCTTATGATCCCTATTTAGTCCTCTAAAATGTATTTTTGTTTAAAGTAAGGTTTTTAAAAATAACTTAAATGAATATGCAAATAATTGTTTAGGGGTCAATTAATTGGGGGGGGGGGGTAACAAGACATGTGGACCACCCTGTATATACTGTCTTGGTGTCTCATAGAAAAATAAATTTAATGGATTTAAAACTTTTTGAGAGGGTTTTGAGTCAACGCCTGGTCTCTGCTGACCAGCGTGGTGAAGTATGGCCCGGCAACCCCCGTTATCGACGTGACGTTTGGAGGGCTTCATCCAGCAGTGGGTTGACAAAGGACCGCTAAATAATATTATTTTTCGATTTAAAGCTTTCGTGACTGCAGGGATTCATCTTCTTGGTTCTTTCGGTAAAGTCACGTAGAAGGGAAGTAATAAAATAAAAAAGCATAACAAAATAAATATTTATTTTATTATTAAAGTAATAAAAAATATAAGGAAATATTTATTTATTTTATTATGTTTTATTTTTATTATTTTATTACTTCCCTTCTACGTGACTTTACCGAAAGATCCAAGAATAATAATATTATTATTATTCTTGGATCTTTCGGTAAAGTCTTTCCGACAGCTCTGTGTCTTCACCTGAGGCCGGCTGCTTGTGTTGTGGCCGAAACGTCGTGAGAATTTTATTATGTTTTATTTTTTATTCTTTTATTATTTCCCTTCTACGTGACTTTACCGAAACATCCAAGAATATGAATCCCTGCAGTCACGAAAGCTTTAAATCGAAATGTTATTATTATTCATATTTGGTCCGGTTTATCTTCAGCCAAATCACACTGTCTGGGTATGTACGTGTATATTAATTCGTTTTTATTATGCTTTTAGTGACGACCCATGCCACCTGGAATGCGCCTGATGCCGTCAGAACTCAGAAGCTAAGTCTTCAGGCTGGTGAGCCCTTGTGAGAATCAATTGTTGTGCAATGCTTTTATGTTCCCACGTATTTGCTCCACACCTTCACCAACCCGCGCTGGTGCAGCGTGGTTAAATAGCCCCCTTCAATCGGCATGGCATGGGGCGACCCTCAATCAAACAGTGGAATGACAAAGGGTTGCACACGCAAAGACAAAGATCCCCCTATTCCCCCGTATAGCCTTAGCAGACTGTTGGAGCAATTGTTGGTAGGGAGCACCTATGAAGGCCGGCACGACACACGAGAGGGGGGAGGGGGGTGGTGGCCAGCCATCACCACGCCCGGCCGCAGCAGGTACTCATTTGAGGCTGAGTCGACGTAGGGGAGGCCCAGAACCGGCTCAGAAAATCTTCACTCGTCTGTGTTGGCAGTGACAGTGGGAATCGAACTCGGGTCGCCGGATGCGTAGTGCTCCCCCGACTCGCACACAGGCGTGCAATTTGCCTACTGAAGGTGCGTGGTCTGAAGGTAGGCACCTTGACAACACAAACAAGGAGAACGTACCGAGACGAACAAACACACGCGCTCCGACTGCCACCGTTGCGTCGTCGCTGTCGCTAGAGAAAGCGTCGTCAAAACCCCCCTTTATCCTGAGCCAGGCGAACAACCGATCAAAACAATTCACCATTAAAGTCCTCCATCATCGGCCCATGCTCGATCCACCGCTGTATCAAGGCCTCCCTGAGCCGCCGTCACCACTCTCGATCCTACGATTTAAGAATCCACCCAGCGAATGCACGAAATCGACCAGGCAGCTTAGAGCCGCTGGTTTGTGTGTTAAAGAAGGGAAGGGAGGGGTGTTGACTTGCAACTCGGGAGACAAAGGCGGCCGGGTGTGGTGCTGGCCACCCACCCCTCTCGTGTGTCGTGCCGGCCTTCGTAGATGCTACTCGCTAACAGCACTTGCCCTAACAGTCTGTTAAAGGCTATATGGGGGATCTTTTTTCTTTGTTGACTCAGCCCAGCATCCCTCCGGGGTCATTAAAAGAACCACCACTTCATGGATACGTTTTGATAAGTTACCACCGGTTGTCCTATGGGGAGACTTGTCCCCGCCATAGGAATGTGGGATGTCCACCACTGACTTTGCAGGGCTGTAATCGGGAAATGACCACGCACCATTGCCTCAATGCTCATTTGAAATTGTTTTGACTTTGACCTGCGCATGCATTGATTTTACTGCTCGATCTCTCTTGGTAGATGCCCTCTTCTTTCCGTGTCTCCCACTCGGTAGTTCGTCTCGACCACCACCAACACCACCACTATCACCCATCCCAGCCAGCATCGAGAAGAAAACCTCCCTTCCAAGGTTTGGTTAACGGAGATCAGCAGCAGCAGTACAAAGTACAGCGATGGTAAGTGGGGGAATTTCTGGAAATAATTAACAACACCACAGCCAAACTTGAATCATACTTCCTCCAACGTGTTTAATAAATTGCTACTGCAGGGCGGGAGTGCGAGGGGACACTGAAATGCATGAGTACAGAGCGTTTTATGGTTTTCAGCCAACAACATTATTTATGATGGGTAACACTTAACCAGATGAGTCTGGGACTGATAAGAAATCACACGCGAATGATTAGTGAGTTATCTGTCGGACGACTTCCCTTTAAAGGAACAGTGACTCTTTTTTTATGCGTTCAATAAGGCAGGGCAACATTTGCACCGGGCTTGACGCTGCTGTTGCTGCGTTGGCAGTGGTGTACAAGCAGAGGTAACATAAACTCAACACATTCATCGACAACACTGTGTGCGTGGCCTGAAACGAAAACAAACCCGTAAACATATAATGGGCGATGACGTTTCGTGCAATGGCCCTTCTTCATTGACGTGCTGTGGAAATAAAGGCCCGTTGCCCGAAACGTCGGAGCTGCAGACAAAGCAGGGAACTCGTCCGAAGGGTCGTCCATCGGGGAGACGGAGTTGTTTTTTGTTGTTGTTAAGTCTTCTAATGGACCACTGCCGACGCAGTTTCCACAAAACAGTAACCTGTCTAACAGGCGCCAGTGCATAATTAGACACGTATCGATCGCCTCTATTCATCAGACAGGCAACGCAATCGACTGACTCCCTTGTCCGTGAAACACATGAACGCGGCCAACTTTGCCACGTGTTTTACGCACGGCTTGCGAAACGTGGCCCAGGAACGTGGCCCTATCCCCCCCCCAAGCCATTGCCCTGGCTCGACCCTCCCTCGTGTGCCATTCCCCAAGTTCGTGCGATAATTATAATTGGCAGCGGTGACAAGAGCCCAGCGGGAGCGCGTACGACCGCTCTGTTGCAAAGGTTTCGCGGTCAGAGCCCGGCAGGACGCGTTGGTCGCAACGTATCACTGCGGGTGCATAAGAGGCCGTCCATAAATGACGTCACGCACCTAGGGGCGGGGGGGGGGTCAGATATTTGTGACGATGTGTGACGGGGGGGGGGGGTGAGAAATGTGACGTCACATCAAAATGCGCAACTTTAAATAAATATAGACAACACGTTCTACTTAATTAAATAGGCTTTTTAATAAATGTTTTCTCCTACAATATCAGAGTGCAACGGCACATTAAATACGCACTACAATGACAATAGTTTAAAGCGATTTGAAGCATGTTTTATTTTTTTTTTGGGGGGGGGGGGCAGAGCTTTGTGACGTCACGTTTGAGGGGGGGGGTCTGACTTTTGTGACGCCGTGTGACGATGGGGGGGGGGGGGGCAGGTAAAAATCGTCCAAAATCGCGTGACGTCATTTATGGACGGCCCCTAAACCGTTCCAAATACGCGCCGTCTGCTTCACAGTTCACGTGAAACATGCCGCGACGTCGTTCGAAGTGAGTAGGCAACTTTGTCTGTCCCAGCACGGCGGCTGCCATGGTCCGAATTGACCACCTTTGAAGAAATGACACTCACCATTCATCGTTCCCTACCGACACGCTAAATCTTCTTGGTTCTTTCGGTAAAGTCACGTAGAAGGGAAATAATAAAATAATAAAAATTAAACATAATAAAATAATTCTCACGACGTTTCGGCCACAACGCAAGCAGCCGTCCTCAGGTGAAGAACAGGTCTGTCGGAAAGACAGCGTCTGAATGAACACCACCAGGCTTGGCAGCGTATATTTAAGCTGCTGGGTTAGAGGGGGAAGAGCGCCTTGACAAAGGAATTTGCATATCAACAGAGGAATTTAGCATATTTATGGAAAATGCAGATATGGGATTAGTCACTACTTGTGGAATGCGTAGGACGTGGGGGGGGGGGGTCTCAAAGTCATATGCTCGTGTATTATGTAGGATTAGCAGCAACAAAGGGAGCAAGTAGGGTTAGCAGTAATAAAGTGAAGGAATGTTTAATAGTAAGGCGCTGCAGCAGCCACTAAATGTGCACTCGCAAGGCGCAGTCACCTTGCACCGTACAGGGGCAGCTGCCACCGGGCGTGTGCTTTCCTATGCTTGATCGCAGGTGAGATGTAAGTAGCCTGTCGCTTATTGCGTGTACAGCGCTCTCCATCCCTGTGAAATGTTGAGTGAGAACATCAATGCCACGCACGTCCTCTCATGTGAACTTCACACACACACACACAGGCATACACCTTCTTGGTTCTTTCGGTAAAGTCACGTAGAAGGGAAATAATACAATAATAAAAATTAAACATAATAAAATAAAATTCTCACGACGTTTCGGCCACAACGCAAGCAGCCGTCCTCAGGTGAAGAAACAGGTCTGTCGGGAAGACAGTCTGAATGACACGCCCCAGGCTTGGAGCGACTATTTCAGCTGGGTTGGAGGGGGAAGGTGCGCCTTGACAAAATAATTTGCATATCAAGAGGAATTTAGCATATTTATGGGAAATGCAGATATGGGATTAGTACTACTTGTGAAATGCGTAGGAGATGGGAGGAGGGTTTAAAGTCATTATGCCTGTGCATTATGCAGGATTAGCAGAATCAAAGGGAGGGGGATAGGGGTAGCATTAATGAAGTGAAGGGATGTTAATAGTATGTAGCTGCAGTAACTAAATCACCACGTAAACAACTAAAGTATAAACTGCACCTGTATACCTTTTGACCATCACCATGATCAGCAGCCGCGATCTGCGCACCGCTGGATGAAGACCCACGCCATCTCTCACGGTCTCGCCACTCAACGCTCCATATTCTAGACCAGTGGTCGGGAACCTATGGCTCGCGAGCCATATATGGCTCTTCCAGTGACGGCATATGGCTCCCAGACAATTTTGAGTTAAAAAAATAATAATAATGATGAGAAAACAAAAAATCAATTTGGAACTGATTTTAAAATACTTGTGATATTGTTTAATAATACTGTGTCATTTTAAAGTAAACAGAAATTAGTTTTGAAGATAAATTTCACGGGTCACGCTTGCATGAAGCTCAACCTCACCACGTATGGACCAGACTACAAGGCCATCAGCAAAACCACGCAGCACCAGAGGTCGCATTAAAAGTAAGACATATTTAATTTATTAAACGTTAAAAATACTATATGGCTCTCAATGAAATATAGTTAGAAATATTTGGCTTTTATGGCTCTCCCAGTCAAAAAGGTTCCCGACCCCTGGTCTAGACCCTTGCACGCGAGCTGATTTCAGCACTCCATCTCGCTTGGCCGGACGCCATCCCAGGGCGTGTCCCGCCTCCACCTTTGGCTGCCAATTCTTCGCTAAAATCTTCAGCCGCCGGCTACTGCCCCGTCCAGCCGTGACGCGCCGGGCCCAAATCATCTTAATCTCTTTCACGCGTGCCATCGCGATGTCTCTTGCAGACATGATTCCCTGCGAAAGGTTTCTGTTTGGTGTTTTAACACATGGACACCTCTTCTTGGTTCTTTCGGTAAAGTCACGTAGAAGGGAAATAATACAATAATAAAAATAAAACATAATAAAATAATTCTCACGACGTTTCGGCCACAACGCAAGCAGCCGTCCTCAGGTGAAGACCAGGTCTGTCGGGGAGACAGCGTCTGAATGACGCTGTCTCTTCACCTGAGGACGGCTGCTTGCGTTGTGGCCGAAACATCGTGAGAATTGTATTTTATTATGTTTCATTTTTATTATTTTATTATTTCCCTTCTACGTGACTTTACCGAAAGAACCAATAAGATGAATCCCTGCAGTCACGAAAGCTTTAAATCGAAACATTAACACCTGCTGTATTGCCGGAAAGGGTAAAGCCTAAGATTATATGAAATGCATGTATAACAGAGGTTTTTTGGGTTAGATCGTGTAGAAAAATATAAATGTGTCGTTAAAACCCGCCACCACCCGACACAGCCAACTCGTATGGTCGTCACGTACACAGAACATGGCCAAATTTCGATTTAAAGCTTTCGTGACTGCAGGGATTCATCTTCTTGGTTCTTTCGGTAAAGTCACGTAGAAGGTAAATAATAAAATAATAATAAAAAAACGTAATAAAATACAATTCTCACGACGTTTCGGCCGCAACGCAGGCAGCCGTCCTCAGGTGAAGAACAGGGCTGTCGGAAAGACAGCATCTGAATGAACACCACCAAGCTTGGCAGCGCATATTTAAGCTGGGTTAAACCCAGCTGCCAAGCTTGGTGGTGTTCATTCAGACGCTGTCTTTCCGACAGCCCTGTTCTTCACCTGAGGACGGCTGCTTGCGTTGTGGCCGAAACGTCGTGAGAATTGTATTTTATTACGTTTTATTTTTATTATTTTATTATTTCCCTTCTACGTGACTTTACCGAAAGAACCAAGAAGAAGAACGTGGCCAATTCGTCATTGGTACAGCATTAATATGTAGTGTATAGTGTAGTGTATAGTGTAGTGTATAGTGTAGTGTACTAGCACAGCACACCGCTGTGTTGGAGAGCCAAGCCACAACATTGACAATCTGAGTACGACGTTTCGCCAGTAATTACAACTAGCTTCATCAGGTGACAGCCAGATTTGTGGAGAAGTCTTACTGTTTCGTTCCTTATATAGAGGCGTAGATGTGTTAAGGAACGAAACAGTAAGACTTCTCCACAAATCTGGCTGTTGCCTGATGAAGCTCGTTGTAATTACTGGCGAAACGTCGTATACTCAGATTGTAAATATTCTTAGGTTTTTTTTCGGTTAAGTCACGTAAGTAAAACATCAAAATAAAAATAATAATAAAAATCACGACGTTTCGGAGGCAACACAAGTCTCCGTCATCAGGTGGGACCGTCACAGCCGAATTAGCTGCATCACTTGATGCAGCCGAATTAGCTGCATCACTTGATGCAGCTAATTCGGCTGTGACGGTCCCACCTGATGACGGAGACTTGTGTTGCCTCCGAAACGTCGTGATTTTTATTTTTATTTTATTTTTATTTTGATGTTTTACTTACGTGACTTAACCGAAAAAACCTAAGAATATGAATCTTTGCAGTCACGAAAGCTTCAAATCTAGAATCAGATTGTAAATGTTGTGGCTTGGCTCTCCAACACACAGGTGTGCTGTACTAGTACACTACACTATACACTACACACTAATGCTGTACTAGTGACGACTTGGCACGTTCTGTTTACGTGACAACCCTTACTAGTTGGCTGTGTCGGGTGGTGGCGGGTTTTTAACGACACATTTATATATTTACGCGATCTAACCCAAACACCTCTATTATGGATGTTATTGGTCGCGAAAACCTACTACGTGTCAAACTGAAATGCATGTAGGTTGACCTTCTTTCGCACCGTACGTAGCCAACCGTGCTAATCGGGGGTGCGAAATGGGTCTTGTTCAGGCACGTTGGCACACAGTTGTTTTAAGTCTACAATTTAGGTTCCCAGAAACGAGCTCACCTACTCTCCTGCTCCATCATTTAACTCGGTCTATGACCTAACCAGCCACAATGCACCCATATACTCGCCACAGTTTCGGAAGCTAAGCAAGTGTTGAGCCTGGATGGAGCTTGGATGTGCAACCACAGGTGCACACGGTAATTTGCTTACAGGATCACGCTGTTGCGTGGTGGGCAGTGCAGCAAAATGCATCGTTGTAAGGGCTTCCACGCTCTGCTCGCCTTGACCTAACCCTACTCACTCGGGCGGTGCAGTATTGCTCAAATAATCTCCCACCACACGATCCGCACGGTGTGGGGAGGTGCTCATCCAGCAGTGGATTGACGTGTTTCTGGTCGTATATCATGAGGAGCTGTGCACAAGGCCCCAAGGCCTCTCAACGCCAAGCGGCCAGCAACAAATGGCACCGTTAAATGTGCAATCGGCAAAGAGCACGGGGAAAAGAGGCGACGATGGGAAGATGAATTCCACAGCGGAGCGGCGCGAGGGAAGAAGCAGAAGGTTAGGTGAGCTGAGCTTTCGTGTGGTGAGTGAGTGTGTGAGTGGGTGAGTGGGTGGGTGGGTGGGTGAGTGAGTGAGTGTGTGAGTGGGTGAGTGAGTGGGTGGGTGAGTGAGTGAGTGAGTGGGTGAGTGAGTGTGTGAGTGAGTGTGTGAGTGGGTGAGTGAGTGGGTGAGTAAGTGTGTGAGTGGGTGAGTGAGTGGGTGAGTGAGTGGGTGTGTGGGTGAGTGAGTGAATGTGTGAGTGGGTGAGTGAGTGAGTGGGTGAGTGAGTGAGTGTGTGAGTGAGTGGGTGAGTGAGTGTGTGAGTGAGTGAGTGGGTGTGTGAGTGGGTGAGTGAGTGAGTGTGTGAGTGAGTGTGTGAGTGGGTGAGTGAGTGGGTGTGTGGGTGAGTGAGTGAGTGAGTGTGTGAGTGAGTGAATGTGTGAGTGGGTGAGTGAGTGTGTGAGTGGGTGAGTGAGTGTGTGAGTGGGTGAGTGAGTGTGTGTGGGTGAGTGAGTGAGTGGGTGGGTGAGTGAGTGTGTGAGTGGGAGAGTGAGTGGGTGGGTGAGTGTGTGAGTGAGGGAGTGAGTGTGTGAGTGAGTGGGTGAGTGTGTGAGTGGGTGAGTGAGTGTGTGAGTGGGTGAGTGAGTGTGTGAGTGGGTGTGTGAGTGTGTGAGTGGGTGAGTGAGTGGGTGAGTGAGTGTGTGAGTGAGTGAGTGTGTGAGTGGGTGAGTGAGTGGGTGAGTGAGTGTGTGAGTGTGTGAGTGAGTGGGTGAGTGTGTGAGTGGGTGAGTGAGTGAGTGGTGAGTGAGTGAGTGGGTGAGTGAGTGTGTGAGTGAGTGAGTGGGTGAGTGAGTGTGTGAGTGGGTGAGTGAGTGAATGAGTGGGTGAGTGAGTGAGTGGGTGAGTGGGTGAGTGAGTGTGTGAGTGAGTGAATGAGTGGGTGAGTGAGTGTGTGAGTGAGTGAGTGTGTGAGTGGGTGAGTGAGTGAGTGAGTGGGTGAGTGAGTGTGTGAGTGAGTGGGTGAGTGTGTGAGTGGGTGAGTGAGTGGTGGGTGAGTGTGTGAGTGGGTGAGTGAGTTAGTGAGTGTGTGAGTGGGTGAGTGAGTGAGTGGGTGGGTGAGTGTGTGAGTGGGTGAGTGAGTGAGTGGGTGAGTGAGTGTGTGAGTGAGTGTGTGAGTGAATGTGTGAGTGTGTGTGAGTGGGTGAGCGAGTGAGTGGGTGAGCGAGTGTTGTTGTGACGTGTAAGTGTGGTTGTGGTTCAACTGTGTGCGGATGAGACGTTACAGTCTGGTAGAACAAGAGTCCTCAACACGGATGGAGCAATCAACGTGGGAAGTTCACGGGAACAGTAACCATGGTAGTAGCAGCAGCAGCGATAGAAGAGTGAAAAGGAGGCGACTGACCGCCGGTGAGCGAGAGCGAGTGAATAGGTGAGTGCCGGATAAATACACCGTGACGACTTTGCATTGAATTCCATGGAGTACAGTGTGGCAGGAACTGGCTGCTCCACCCCAGATATGGTAACAGGATTCCAACTTTGGCCGGATCTGTGCTGTGTGCAGCACAGAGTTGCAGGAGACTGGAACGGGAAATAAAACCAAGCATCCTCGATGCCTCTCTAGCCAGACGAGTAACAAGACTTGTTCTATGACAGCTCCGATGAGGTTGTTGTGTCATGCAGAGTTTCCTCGGGCTGCGAATATAATTTATTTTTAATACGAGGTGGGTGACGTGGTCGAGTTGTAGCGCTTGTTGTTACAGAGGTCCACGGTTCGATCCCAGCGGACGCCCTGATTAATACTGCGGTCCGTGTAATAACCGTGAAAATACTGCGCGCATCGCCAGTTTGGTAAGTGGACTTTGAAGATCCCACTGACGGGATTCGCAAAAGTAGCCCCATCGCGTGCCGGCGTCATGATCCGAATTTGCCAAATAAAAAAAATATTACGCCACGAGTTACTCGATTGGGATTACACACTCACACAGCAGCAGCAAGCATCGCTCCGTACTGCGAACATTTGGCACGACCCTCCTAAAAACACGTCATTGAGGCTTTCCTCGGTAAACCCGCGTAATGACGATAATTGTTACATTTGACGGGAAGAACTGTGGAAATGCCAGCGTTACAGTGACAACCGTCGGGCTTATTTATTAATTTCGTCGAACGTCACCCATGATCAACAACAACCGCTATTTGCCACTAAGTGCCAGGCTATGTGCACGTTAAGGCCACGTGAAAGTGTCGAACGCACGCTGGCAAGAGGTCACGGGGCAGACCCAGGTGCCACGGGTCGACAGACCCAGATGGCTGGCCGATGTACCACCTCCCCACAACGAGCTCTGCTCTGCTCGTTGTTGTTGGAGGGCGACTACCTCCAACTGCCCAGTAGCAGCGTCCTTCACGAGCCTCCTCCACAGAGGCCGATCTTGACACCGCTGGTACCAGTCATCGGCAAGTCCACTCAGCTCCACGTCCTCCTCTACCACATCACTCCATCTCTTCTCTAGCCTGTGCCGCGCCCGTTTAGCCTCCTCTATCCAACCGAACAAAAGTTGGTTTGGCATGCGGTGGCTGGGCATGCGGGCTTCATGTCCCACCCAGGCTCGCACGTGCTCCACGTTTTCACGCCACGTGACGTTATTTGTAATCGACGTGGGTTTGTTTATTATGTTGAATGCCACCAGGATGGACCACGTGTACACTCCGCGTTAAATGTCGCGGGGGTTGGGGGGGGTCACGGGGGGGGGGGATCACGGGGGGGGGGGGGGTCGCGGGGGGGGGGGGGGTCACGGGGGGGGGGGGTCACGGGGGGGGTCACGGGGGGGGGGGTGCTGTTCGTACTCCGACTCTTGCCGCCCACGTCATCTGCTGCCACGGGCACGTGGGGCACGGCAGTGCGTGTGTGAACCCATCGACCTGCAGAACCAGTCCCGTGGGGTCGCTGGGGTGCACAACTCAACGGCGGTCGCCCGCTTGTACAAATATTCAGGTTTTTTAAAAGAACAAAAATATGTGCATTATACGCGAGGAAGAACAATCGTCAAGACGCGCTGATTCCGGAACGCCGTCTGTTATCCCGCGTTCGAGGAATGTGTCGCTTCGGATCGCGTGCCTCGCCCTCGCATGAAAGGAATGTTCCCCGCAATGCAATGTGCCGGCAACATTTTTTGTTTACAAGTTCACGAGCAATTACTCGTTTCATTATAATAATAATTGAAGGGGTTGCCTCGTGTTACTCAATAGCTGCTATCGGTGCAACTATACAAATGCTAATTTAAACGGCTGCTCATCAGAAAACATTTAAAGTAAAACTATTAAAAAAAAACTCATCAGGCCCCCATGATATAAACTAAACTTTTTCGTTGATCTTACCAGGCAAGGGCCGACTGAGCTATGTAGCTCTTTTTCAGAAGCGACCTGGCCACAAATGATAGCTCAACAAAGTGGCTTATCACGTGGTAATTTATAGCAGCCAAAATCTGTAAGCGTATTATTCTAATTAACCCGTAAAAACAAAGTTTTTCACTATAAATCCTTTATATGCGTGTTCAATGGGCCACAACCCAGCCCACATTGGTCTTTGAAACGGGCGGCTAGAGTCCTCTCGTCCTCTGGCTTGAGATGGCTGCCACCTATGGGTCAGATGATTGCCTGCCACCATTAAGCAATTGGTAATTAAATATAAAAAAAAACATCCTAAAAAGTGTAACATTTTGGAAAAAAATTTTCACGAAAATAAATTGTCACGCACAACGAGTCTGTGTGCAAAATGTCAGCTCGATTGGATCACGGGAAGTGGGTTAAAAAACGACCGAAGGATTTGCACGGTCGTAAGCACGCAAGCAAGCAAGCAAGTGAACGTAATATAAAGGATTTAAAAACCGGAGGTCCCGGAGAAAAATCCACACGGCCACGGGCAAAGAGACCATGCAAACTCCAAATATACAGGCGTCAGGGTCCATAACATGTTGCAACTACAGTCTCCAACTCTTCTTCTTCTTGGTTCTTTCGGTAAAGTCACGTAGAAGGGAAGTAATAAAATAATAAAAATAAAACATAATAAAACAATTCTCACGACGTTTCGGCCACAACGCAAGCAGCCGCAAGCAGCCGTCCTCAGGTGGTTTTCACCTGAGGACGGCTGCTTGCGTTGTGGCCGAAACATCGTGAGAATTGTTTTATTATGTTTTATTTTTATTATTTTATTATATTTTATTTTAATTATTTTATTACTTCCCTACTACGTGACTTTACCGAAAGAACCAAGAAGATGAATCCCTGCAGTCACGAAAGCTTTAAATCGAAATCTCCAACTCTTATCATCCACTCTGTCTCTCTATGTGCTATGAACAAGGGCTATTGCCAGAAACATCACCCTTTTAAGCCCACGGTGTTATCGAAGAAAGTGTCGAGCTTGTGTGTGTTTATTGTTGCACTACTGCCAACGCGGCAGCGTCACAAAAAAAATAGTTCAGTTTGGAAGTATTTACTCGGCTACACGGAAGCCCACACACGAGGCTAACCCAGGGCAAAGTGCGCTTGCGGACACGCCACTTAAATCAACTTAGCTCCAAATCCCATGGACAGCCAAAACCACCAATACACACGTTCTGCAAGATATGGGCACTGACAGGCAACTGCTGAAGACCATCATTAGCAGGAAGTGTTACTACCTAGGCCACATTGCCCGAAACGACCACAAATACCAGCTATTAAAGCAAATCCTGGAAGGAAAAATCGAAGGGAAAAAACGACCAGGACGGCCAAAAACGACATGGCTCAGTAACATCAAAACATGGCTACAATTAACAACAGCACAAACTCTACACGCCGTGCTAGACCGGGACCAATATCATCGTGAAGTCGCACACGCCGTTAGGCAGCACTAAAGAAGAAGCTCCAGGTTTTGTCTACACGTGTTTTGTCAAGCGTTGAATTTGTCCGATTTCCAGCAGGGAGAGTCCCGAATCGCAACTTAACTCTAAAGTTTCGTTCGTATTTGCTCATCTTCACAAGAGTTATCATACCCCCCCCCCCCACCTCTTCTACTAAATACACGAAAGCAAAGTTTGTGGGGAATAATAGGCATTTTCTATACTTTTGAGGCATAAGCAATTAGAAAATAACACTTACTAGCCAGGAACAAAAATCGTGTTACATTTTGATATCAAACTCGCACACACATATAACCCATCACATAATTTTATTTCTTTAAATGAATACGATTTACAAAAAAATCAGCCACCAGCATTTTCATGGAGAGGGGTTTAAGTGCCTCCCCCTCCCCCAACTCCTGAAGTGAGAACTGCCCCGTGCTAATGGTGGAAATTCCACATTTCTATTGCAGGAAAAGACTCGTCTCGATAAGACAGCAAAGAAATGCATTCGACACGTAAACATTGCTCAACTCAATTTAATTTGGAGACGGACAATTAAATAAGTAAATAACGAACACATCACGGCTCATGTCACACGGCTCCATGACCCTATTAATGTGAACACCTTCACAATGTACACTTCTGGGTGGGGTGGAGTGGTGGCGCGGTGGTTAGTGCACTCTGCTGCGCTACGAACTCAACGACCCTTTGAGTTTTGATTCCCAGCCACGGCTGGCACCCGCCGGTGGTGAGTGAATTATCAGTTCAGATCATCGCTCGCCGCCAATGTTAGCGCCGTGGCCAGAATCAAAAGTTCACTGGGTTCGTAACGCATTGAACGCGATAACCACTGCTGCGCCACCGCTCCACTCATTCGCATACCATTTGTATATAAGGAATGATTACACTGTATAGATTTTATGCTGCAAAGGGGATGCTAGTCTATGACTAAACTAGCGCGCGGCATGCTGCCCCCGATCTCATCCCATCTCGGAGTCTATGGAGGCTTGGACATTGTTTCGATGGGCGACCACCATGCGTAACAGGTGTTATAGGCTGTACCGTTGCTTAACCTTGTACGTGGAAGTTGGATGGTGAGGGGGGCTAAGCGACCAGCCTTAGAAAGGGGACGAGGTGTCCCTTTCTGTGCTCTCTTGACGCTGGTTGGCGAGGGGATCATAGAGTTTGCTTTTGCGCGCACGGTGGCGAGTTGTTAAATACCTCGCCTGGTATGCAGGATGTCGTGGGTTCGTTCCCGACCCTGACACCTGTTGTGTATTTGGAGTTTGCGTGTCTCTCTCACCGTGGATTTTTCTCCGGGTTCTCCGGTTTTTCCTCCACATTTAGAAAGATGCGTTTAGATTATTTGGCCGCTATACATTTCCACCTGGCAAGCCACTTTGCCGAGCTACCATTTGTAGCTGATCGCTTATGAAAAATAGCTATACAGCAGCTCAGTGGGCCTTACGTGGTAAAGTTTCGTTTTCATTGCGCTTGTGCACCACTGGCAGCAGCATCGCCGGGTAAGCTGCCCGGCGTTACCGAGCAGGAATTCCCGGCGGCACGCGATCATCGACACCCACACAACGGGTCACGCTACAATGCAGGGCTGTCACGCAGAGGTCGCAACCGGGTACCTGATACCCGTTCCCTACCCGATACCCGGCTACCCGTACCAGGCCGGGTATGGGTACCCGTTTGCGACCCTGGTGCGGCCGGGTACAGGTAGGCCGTGAGTCACTGGTGAGTAACCGTTTGTCACTCATTTCCCAATGTCTTGTCTCTTCTCACAATTCAAGTTCCTAGAATCAACCCACCCGCACCTGCAACATGGCTTCATCCCAGAGGTCGCAATCAGGTACCCGATACCCGTACCCTACCCGTACCCGGCCGGGTACGGGTAGGGTACGGGTACGGCCGGGTACGGATACGGGTACTCGTTTGCGACCCTGGTGCGGCCGGGTACGGGTAAGGAATCAAAACCCGTTTGCGACCTCTGCTGTCACGGCGGTGGTTCCGTGGTCAGAACTTCATGACGAGGGTCTCTCCGTGAAGTCCCTTCCCAGGTTGGTCCAGGTTGGGTCTCGTTTCACGGTGGAGGGGGGGGGGGGGGTTCCACCGCAGCTGATCGTCCGTCCGTCCGTCCGCACCGTGGGTCTGTGGTGCCACATTGACCCCCTCACTGGTCGAGCAGCATCTCCTTGAGCTTGTCGGCCTTGGCGCGCCGCAGGTGGATGAGCGAGCGTCGGGCGAGGAAGCTCTCGACGAAGTCGTCCAGCGGCAGCTCGCCCGCCAGGAAGCTCTCGGCCACGGCCTGCGGAGACACCGGGCGCGCGCGTGTTAGCCGGCCAGATTAAAATAAAAAAAATTAGGGATGAGCTCACGATTTTCAGATTTCAGGTTTCAAGCATTGGCTGACCATCGAGCAAAGACGGTCACTGCATCGAGCACATTCAGGTGCGCTTCTGCGGCCATCTGGAACGCTCTTCCTTCCGATATTAGGAAGCAACTGTTCTAAATAAATTCGTTTTCATCGAGACTGAAAACGAATTTCTTTAGAACAGATTTTTGTGTTTAGTTTGTTGTCCTTCCCCCGCATCTCCGAAAAGCACGGTTGGCTACACACGGTACGAAGGAAGTTTAACATACTTTGGTCTGCCAGTAGGGGGTGATGATTGCTGCTGTGTGTGTGTGAATGCAAATGAGTAAGGTGCGGTGTCCAATTTAGTTAAATTTGCACCGTCGATTTATCCAGAAATTACAATTTATGATGATCTGTAAATTGGCGTTCCTTTCGCATTGAGCCAAAAAAAACGCAAGTGACATCACCGGCAAAACAATAGCAGCGAAGATTGTTTTTATTTTAGCAAAGTAACAAATTGTGCTGGGAATTCGATCGTGTGCTCGTGAAGCCAGAATCTGTCAGTGACGGTGATTGGTGACAGGGTCCAGGAATTCACACCCACTCCACTGCCCCCCGCATCGCTGTAACCCAGCCTGGGACTGACGCTAACCCCGGAGAGAGCGTGGATGATATTTAAATTCGATGCCAACAACGCTCGGGCGTAAGAGCCGGAGCTCGGAGCGGATCGCGCGAGACCGGCTCAGAGCGGTCGTAAGCATCATTTATGAAAGGCACGAGGCAAAGGAGTAGCCTTGCAATTGCTCGGCTGCTCGCGACACACTGCTGCCGGATGGTTCTCCACTCGAGGATGTTGGGCCTACTCTTCCACGCCGGCCGGACGTCTTGAAAGAGGTGGCAGTACCCACACTTAGGCCCCATCACAGACGGATGTCAACCCGCTTGCTGTTCTGCCACCGTACGTACGCTGGAAAACCAGGAGGTGGCATGACACCACGTGCAGGGATGGAGCTACACGAGGGTGGTCTGCGTGATCCGCCAACCCTCTGTTACCACCACAGCTCCCACCGCCAGTCTCATAAATGTACGACTCTAGTTTGACCGCATTCCTTTGGCAGAGGTCGCTGGTCCGACGCAATCTTCCGTCGTGAATACCTGGCAGGACCCTCTTTAGGCAAGTGTCACGAGACTCGGCGAGGCCTTCCCCGGGCGAACGAGCGCAAATAAAACGATGATGATAATAAGAATAAAAATACGAGCGAATTTTTTCATTTTTTTATCAGCGCCAAGGGTGTTTGTGGGTAAAGGAGCTTTGCGCTAAGACGCGGCTAATCCGCTATTAGGCCCGGATAGCGGCCGGGGCAGGCAGACGCTCTCCTTGAATAAATACAGTCCCCCCGTGTGCCCTCGCCCCCCCCGCTCCCACCACACCAGAATCATCAATTGCTCCCTAACCGCACCCCACCCCATCTCAATCCTATGCCTGTGTAGCACAATAACCACGGGGCGGTGGGGAGGGTAGCGGGTGGTGGTTGAGGCTGGCGGTGCACCGTACACAGCCTGGTTCACTTAGGAGGGGAGAGGGGAAGAGAGGGGAGTGGGGGGAGAGAGGGGAGGAGAGAAGGGGAAGAGAGAGCAGATGGGAGAGGAGAGGGGAGGAGAGGACAGGGAGGGGAGGAGGCAGGAGAGATGGAGGAGAGAGTAAAGGAGAGAGAGAGGAGAGGAGGGGGGCGGAGCGGGGAAGGGGGGGGGGCGTGGTGGGGTGGCTAGATGGCCGTGCCGCCCTCCTCACTGCTGGCCCTCCGCTCTCCGGGTGACGCAGGCCGTCAACAGCCCGCCGGTGCCTGGCAGGCACAGCGCCATTCAGGGGCGACATCCCAACTGGCAACGGGGCACGACCGCACAGTTGTCGCTCGCTCCCGCAGAGAGGGAGCAGCACGACGACTCGGAGACACGAGGAGGAGGAACCGCAGATGGGCGGAGAAGGCAGCCGCTGGGCGGTACCAACAATTGCCCAAGCTCTGCAGTTCTCTATATATTAATCTAATTCATATATTTCGATTTAAAGCTTTCGTGACTGCAGGGATTCATCTTCTTGGTTTTTTCGGTAAAGGCACGTAGAAGGGAAATAATAAAGCGATAAAAATAATAAAACATAATAAGATAATATAATAAAACATAATAAAATAATATAATAACTCTTTTTTTAATGCTTTATTTTTATTATTTTATTATTTCCCTTCTACGTGACTTTACCGAAAGAACCAAGAAGATGAACTAATTTATATATATAGAGTGCGTTCACACAAGGAGCTTGGCACAGCTTACAGAACGGTGACAGAATGGAACGATGTAGTTAATAGGGGCGTGAGAGGATTGAGAAACGAGTGGCAGCGTTCGGGGGTTCTGAGGGATCACGAAAGGGTAGGGGAGGAACGGGAAGTAGGGGGGGGGCGAGTATTTACATCTTCCCCGAGCTGCGTGTCCCCTCATCTCTCTCTCCGTGTTCTCGTCTCTCCGCGTGTCTCGATCGCCAATCACTCACCTCGGCCTCATCCTCAGCCTTGGCCGTTTCCGCTTGAAGCAGGGCGAGCAGCGTTTCCGGACAGCAGCTGCCGTCAAAACTCTCGGCTGTGGTGGGAGGATGGTGGGGGGTAGTAGGGGAGAGTGGAGGGGGGGGGGCAGAGTGGCGATGAGAGGGGGCCCGAGGGTGGGTGGAAGATTGGACAGGGTGGCACAAAAAGGGTTTTCTTGAATCTTCAATAGAATTGTCAACTTGATGATCACACCAACGTGAGTGCAGAACTTGGTGCAGTAATTGGCGGCCGGCCTGACAGCATCGTCTCACTAGACTCGAGAAATCGGTATAATCACAATGTCGCGCGTGTGTGCGCGTGTGTGTGCGCGCGAGTGTGTGCGCTACTTCACTGGTGAACTCAAAGTGCACCTCGCCTTGGCACAAGCGCCGTGGTGGCATCACCGCCACCGAGTGGCGGCTGTTGTTTTTGTTGTTACGGTAATGGGCAGCGGTGCAACAGCACAAACTAGAGCCACAAATATTCACGAATAATAACACAGTTTCGATTTAAAGCTTTCGTGACTGCAGGGATTCATCTTCTTGGTTCTTTCGGTAAAGTCACGTAGAAGGGAAGTAATAAAATAATAAAAATAAAACATAATAAAATAATTCTCACGACGTTTCGGCCACAACGCAAGCAGCCGTCCTCAGGTGAAGAACAGGTCTGTCTTTCCGTCTGTCTTTCTGACAGACCTGTTCTTCACCTGAAGACGGCTGCTTGCGTTGTGGCCGAAACGTCGTGAGAATTATTTAATTATGTTTTATTTTTATTATTGTATTATTTCCCTTCTACGTGACTTTACCGAAAGAACCAAGAAAAAGAAAAAATAACACAGTTGCCCTAATAAGTAAAAACGCATACAACAGGCTACGGCTTTCAGGCAATAATGCCATGAAGGACCCATTGCCCGAAACGTTGCATGTTATATCTATATACACTGCACATTTTTAAGTATTGTTTACTTTTAGGGCCACGGTGGTTATTTATGGTGTCATCACGGGCAGCCTTGAGCGTCCAATGAGCGCTGCGGGGCCGGGCTGGTTTGCTTAAGGCGGTCGAGGTTTTGGTAGAGTGGGCGGGCGGGTAGATGGGTAGGATGGATGGGTGAGGCAGCGGGTCAACCCGGCCGTTAACCTCCGAGGAAACCCCATCAGGTGGATGATTCAATCGTTCCCGTTAGCGCAAACCAGGTGATTGATGGGTGTCCCTCTGGGACTCGCGTTAGGCCCAGGCCGCACGCGAGGTTTCGCAATCTCTTCCAATCACGGCGGCGAAATCGGGCATCTTCACCCTCCCCAGCTACCCCCTTACCTTTCCCCCCGGCACCTCCAGACCCCCCCCCACTCCTCCCCCTCAACCTACTCTCACACAGATCGCCCTCCCTCCAGCTTCTAGTCCAGGGGTCAGCAAATGCGGCTCTTTTAAGGACCCGCTTAATGACGTTATTCACGTTGCACTTTGGCTCCTGAAATGTTGAGTTTTTTTATACCGAATTTGAAAAAATTGGCTCTCATTGTTATTTTATTTTCCGACCGGTGTCCTAGCCAATGAGCTTTGTCGGGTTCACACGTAATTCGCAACACTTCCTGGAATCATAACAATCATCATCGTCATCCACTGCTGGATGACGGCCTCTTCCAAGCCGTAGCCACCGCTCCATCTCCACGTTCCCCCCGCACCCTTTGGCTGCCACATCCGTAGCCAGTCTCGACCAAGTGGCGGCCTTCATTCTCCAAACTCGCTTCGATGTTCCCAACAGAGTCAATTCGGACGAAGTCTCCGAACGTGCGTATCGCTACTTTTATTTGGGGATGTTGCTGCTGACTGTTGCTGCTGCTGCTGCGTTGGCAGCGGTGCACAAGCACAGGCCAACAAAATGAAAACTCACTTCAGAGCACGGAGAGATTGTCAGATTGACCGATGTGATCGGAACACATTTCAAGCATGTATTGCCGTGCCCGGCATGCCACATCCGGTATCACCTCTCGCTGTCGGGCTGCGTGGTGATTATGCAGCAGTCACTCTTCTTGGCCTCCACTCAACCACCCAGGCTGAACAATGACAGGGAACCCCCCTATACTCTTAGGTTTTTTTCGGTAAAGTCACGTAGGCAAAAAATTTATAATAATAAAATTGAAAAAAATAATAGAAATAAATAATAAATCACGACGTTTCGGAGGCAACACAAGCTTCCGTCTTCAGGTGGAACCGTCACAACACGATTGCTGTATCAAGTAAAGAGAAATCCCAAGAGACCCGTGATTTATTATTTTATTTATATTATGCTGTATGCGAGATGGATTAAGGGCAGCACAGCACACGAGCAGGTCGGTGTGGCTAACACCACGCCTGGCCGCCTTTGTCTCCCCAGCGCTGATGCTTACACACCGAGTTCCCTTAAGAGAGGCACAACACCGGTTCAGATGATATCCGCCACCGATATTGGCCACGACAGGGAATCGAACTCGGGTAGCTGGGTTCGTAGCGCAGCGCGCTAACCACTGCACCGCCGCTCCCCCTAATGACATAAAGACCCTCACGCTGACACACGGGCCCAGTTGCGTAACCGCGGTTGACCCCAGGCGATGGGTGGTGGAAACGCGAGACTGGGGCACACGTGGCAAAACGTGCGAGTGTGGCGCGGGGAGGTGATGTTCGTACACAGCCCTCACGTGCCTCCACGTGGCTCCACTTACTCTCCCTGTGGCCTCCACCCACTCGCCCCAGTAGCTCCACCCACGGTCCTTGTGGCTCCACCCACTCTCCCTGTGGCTCCACCCACTCTCCCTGTAGCTCCACCCACTCTCCCTGTGGCCGCCACCCACTCGCCCCAGTAGCTCCACTCGCTTTTTCTTTGGGGCCCCAACCCACTCGCTCCAGTGGCTCCATCGACTTTCCCCAGGGGCGCCAGTCCATGTTCCTATGGCTCCAACCATTCGATGTAGCTCCACCCCTGACCCCATGTGGCTCCTCCCACTCTTCCGATGGCTCCACCCATTCAATGTGGGTCCACCCCGACTCCCTGTGGCTCCACCCACTCAATCAGTCGCTCCATCCATTCAATGTGGGTCCACCCCTGTCTCCATGTGGTTCCACCCACTCAATCAGTGATGCCACCCAATTAGGCTCCACCCCCATCTCCCTGTAACTCCACCCACTTTCCCCGTGGCCCCACCCATCCAATGTGACTCCACCCACTCAATCAGTCGCTCCACCCATTCAATGTGGGTCCACTCTGTCTCCTTGTAGCTTCACCCACTCCATCAGTGGTGCCACCCAATTAGGCTCCACCCCCATCTCCCTGTAGCTCCACCCACTTTCCCCGTGGCCCACCCATCCAATGTGACTCCACCACCTTCTATAGCCCCCCCTCCCCCCCACACTTCAGCCAATGGGGCAGCGTCCGCTCGCTCACACCTCCCAGCCCCCCCCCCACAACAACTTCTGGCCACAACCCCCTCACTAGCCAATCAGCAGCGGCCCGTGTGACACACCCACGAAACGGCAGCTGGCCACAGCATTGGCTCCCAGCCACGCGCGTGACTCACGCCACTGCGGTAGAGACAGAACACGTGGACATGCGCGCACAAAGACAAAGGTCCCCCGTATAGCCTCGACAGACTCATGGGGCAAGTGCTGTTCGCGAGCACCTACGAAAGGCCGGAACGGCACAGCGGTGGGTGGGGGTGGCCAGCAGCACACACCCGGCCGCCTTTGTTTCCCCAGTGGCGATGTTTACACAACGCACCAGGTTACTCATTCGAGGCTGAGTCGACCTAGGGGAGGCCCAGGCCTGGTTCAGATCATCGTGGCGGTGTTGGCCGTTAGGGGGAATCGACCTCAGGTCGTTTGTAGCAAAGCGTCATGCGCGCACACGAACATGTGAACATGCACACGAACATGCGAACATGCACACGAACATGTGAACATGCACACGAACATGCGAACATGCACACGAACATGCGAACATGCACACGAACATGTGAACATGCACACGAACATGCGAACATGCACACGAACATGCGAACATGCACACGAACATGCACACGAACATGTGAGCACGCACACGAACATGCGAACATGCACACGATAATGCGAACATGCACACGAACATGCGAAAACGCACACGAACATGTGAACATGCACATGTATGTGCAGCCCCTTTTGTAAACCCCCTGATGCATGAGCGATGTCTGCGGAGTCGTGGGGAGATATTTGAGCATACTTCACCACGCTGATGTAACAGCACCACAATCATAAACACCCTCACCACGATTACTATCAACACCCTCACCACGATGTTACCTTCACCATAATCAGCTCCACTCTCACCACAACCAGCACCAACACTTATCACCACCACCACAACAACTCTGACCCCAAGGCAATGGGGCATACTTTTGCCCCAACCTCTCTCTAAAAACAGTGACATAGATCAACCCAAAGCCCGGTCTCATTACCACTCCATACAGATACTCCTCTACTTACGAACATTCGACTTATGAACTTTCAGAGACACGAACAAACCTGTCCGTACGTCCAGTTGCCTGTTCGGACCGAGAGTCGTAAGTTCAATCGCCGCGCAATATGTGGCGGTGGTGGCATCTACATCTGCAGAACGTGAAGAACCAGCGGCATCTACATCTGCAGGAGATTATACAACAATCCTCGTGTTTAGCGTGAATGCCGTACAACGTGTTTGGAATCGACAGGAGTAAAGTTGGACTTACGAACAAATCGACTTAGGAACAGACCTCTGGTATCCATAATAGAGGTTTTTGGGTGAGATTGCGTAAATATAAATGTGTCGGTAAACCCGCCGCCACCCGGCACAGCCAATTAGTAAGGTTTGTCACCTAAACAAAACATGCCAATTCGTTACTAGTTTAGTCCACCGATGTGTTGAAGAGTAAAACCCACAACATTTACAATTCGAGTACTATGTTTTGCTAGGAGTCTGTATATGCAAGTCTGTGGGTCTCTATGCGAGTCTGCGGGTTGCTATGCAAGTCTGTTGGTCTTGGCAAGTCTTCGGGTCTCTATGAAAGTCTGTTGGTGTCTATGTCATTCTGTGGGTCTGTGTGCTAGTCTGTGAGTCTCTGCGGGTCTATATGTAAGTGTAACGGTCTCAATACGGGTCTGTGGGTCTCTGCGAGTCTGTTGGTCTCTTTGCGAGCTTGCGGTCATCGGGGCAGAGGCGATAACTCGTGCCGCGTGTGAACCCGCTTTAACCACATCTGGGCGGCTGAAACCCAGAATGGAAGCCAGGATCTCAGCGGTACCGGCTCAACGGCGTCTCTGATCTGAGGCCACCGCCTGGCCACCTCTGCTCTTGCTGGCGGCGGTGGTAGTGGTGGTGGCTTTCACTGCTGTGTACAACAAGCGGGGAAATGTGGCTGTGGGGCGATGAGGGTTGGAACGAGGACAGACCCGGAGGGGACCGGGGGGGGGTGTAAGTGGACCAGGAGTGGGACGAGAGGCTACGCCGTCTCCTGATTGGTCGCCGCGACCACAACAACACTGGGGCCGAGTGCGTTGATTCAGTGCCCTCTTCCCGGGATGAATCCGAGAAGAGAAAATTGCTGCAATTGTCACGATCCTGCCGAAGCAAATCCCTGTTATAATTAGCGTCGTTATTGTCGATGCCCTTGTGCCCAGGACACGATCCAGTTTCATTGTTATGAACGACCAAGCAGAATTAATTTCCCCCCGTGACTTGCTGGCCGGTGACCTGCCAGCCGGCCCTCTGCATCTGTGCTCCACGTGGCCAGTAAGCCAGCACTGCGGGGGGCAGTGCGGGTTGGCGAATCACGCGCACGCACACGTCCACGCCGCCGACTCTCGTGTGCCGCGTCGTCCATCCTTTTGGCCCCGCCCCCCTCCCCTTCCCGATACGTTCTACGTGGCACTTCGTGCCGTCTTTGAGCCCCGCCCCCCTCCCTCCCGATACGTTCCATTCATTGGCTACCACATTCTGATGAGCTCCCCCCCCCTCTCCTCCCCCCTCAACTTGCTTGTTAAGGGATTACATCTTGAATCATTGCCTCACTTGATGCAGCAAATCTGGCTGTGACGGTCCCACCTGATGACGGAGACTTGTGTTGCCTCCGAAACGTCGTGATTTTAATTTTATTTTACTTTTATTAATTTTAATGTTTTACCTACGTGACTTTACCGAAAAAACCTAAGAATATGAATCCTTGCAGTCACGAAAGCTTCAAATCTAGAATTCGTGAAACTACCTTCTGCTTCCCACCCCGTGAGCGTTGATGTCGCCACCCCCTGACCGGCCAGGGTACGATGGCAGTACAGCAAGCGGGTTGATACCCTCGCGATTGAAAGGCTGCACACCTTTATCGTCTTACTACTGTACACTCACTCGGCCAATCATTCACCTACTCACTCATCCACTCACCCTCCCGCTCACGAAACCACCAACTCACTCGACGGGGGGAGGGGGGGTGGGGGAAGAGTCGTCCCCTCTCCTCGACAGAGACAGGCGATGACACTGTGCGGTGCTGGCAGCAGCGTGGTGTTTGTTTCACAAAAGCCGACACGACCACAGCATTGTAACCCCACGCTAGGCGCGTGCTGCGTGTGACCCCAGCAGCAGTGCCAGGGTGGCTAGATGTTAACCACCTCGCCTGGTATACAGGAGGTCGTGGCTTGTTGTTTATTTGGAGTTTGCATGTCCTCTCTGTCTCCCCGCGGTCGCGTGGATTTTTCCCCGGGTCCTTCGGTTTTTCCCCTCCAAGGTTTAGGGTCAACTGTCACGCGTTCGGGGTATTTGGCTGCTGCTATGAATGTCGACACGACGACAAGCCACTTCCGTTGACCTATCATTTGTGATCGCCAGGTCCGTGCTCGCCAAAAAAATGTGTTTATAGTTAGAAAAGTCCATAATAGAGGTTTTGGGTTAGATGGCATAAATATATAAAACCCGCCAACACCCGACACAGCCAACTAGTAAGGGTTGTCACGTAAACTGAACGTGCCAATTCGTCACTAGTACAGCACTAGTGTGTGTTGTAGTGTATAGTGTAGTATACTAGTACAGCACTAGTGTATAGTGTAGTGTATAGTGTAGTGTATAGTGTACTGTATAGTAGTGTAGTGTACTAGTACAGCAACACCGCTGTGTTGGAGAGCCAAGCCACAACATTTACAATCTGAGTACGACGTTTCGCCGGTAATTACAACCAGCTTCATCAGGCGACAGCCAGATTTGTGGAGAAGTCCACATGATGCATGCGCATTATGCGAGCCCTTTCCTCTTGTCCTTCCTGTCCATGGCACGTTCTGTTTACGAGACAACCCTCACTAGTTGGCTGTGTCGGGTGTTGGCGGGGTTTGAACGACACATTCATATATTTACGCGATCTCACCCCCCCCAAAAAAACCCTCTACTATGGATATTTGTCGTGAAAGCCTACCACGCGTTAGCACAGTTTGAGCACTTTGTACCGAGCTGGCGCTGCTTGTGCTGGTAGTCGCGCAGCAGCTCGTGCAGCTGCTGGTACTTGCTGCTCAGCACGGCCCTGGACAGCGCCAGCTGCGGCTCCAGGCCCACGTTGAGCTCCGCGAGGCTGCGCGTGCTCGCCACGGCCGTGCAGCGCTCCAGCTCCACGCACTGCACCTGCCCAGCACCCACACGGGCCCCCCCCCCGCAACAACAACGTGGGGGGTGGGGTCAGGGTCGGGGGTGGGGTCAGGGTCGGGGTCAGGGTCGGGAGTGGGGTCAGGGGTGGGGTCAGGGGTGGGGTCAGGGGTGGGGTCAGGGTCGGGGTCAGGGTCGGGGGTGGAGTCAGGGGTGGGGTCAGGGGTGGGGTCAGGGTCGGGGGTGGAGTCAGGGTCGGGGTCAGGGGTGGGGTCAGGGTCGGGGTCAGGGTCGGGGGTGGGGTCAGGGGTGTGGCGGGGGGGGGGGGGATTTGGAGGGGGGGGGGAGAAAGGGTATAAAGGCACAGCCCTGCAAGTGCTTAACTCGAGTTGCCCATCCACCAGCGGGATTATCTCTCTGTTTACAAAGACCCCCTCCCCCCCCCCGTATAGTCTTAACAGGCTTTTGGGTTTATAGCCTTTAAGTGCTGTTAGCGAGTAGCACCTATGAAGGCCGGCACGGCACGAGATGGGTGGTGTGACAGTACCACGCCCGGCCGCCTTTGTCTCCCGAGTGGCAATGTTTGTACACTCAAACATCCACACACAAACCCGTACACACAAGACAAAGATCCCCCGTATAGCCTCAACAGACTGTTCGGGCAAGTGCTGTTAGTGAGCACCTATTAAGGCCGGCAGGGCACAACGAGAGGGTGGGTGGGCCAGCACCACGCCCGGCCGCCTTTGTCTCCCCAATTGGCGATGTTTACACATCTCTGCGTCGACCTAGGGCTGAGTCGACCTAGCGGAGGCCCACAACCGGTTCAGGATAATCGCCACGGGCGTTGCCGGTGGCCGTGATCGGGAATCGAACTCGGGAGTCGCCGGGTTTCGTAGCGCTAACCGCTGCACCACCGCTCCCCATGACCGCCACACTTGCAATGCCTCTAGATGTAGTTAAAATTAGGCGATTGTTACGAAACGACGCGCAAGACACAAACACCCCGGCGAGACGAACACCGGTCAGCCAGAAGAGACATCGAATCGCCACACCTCGGCTGTGCCGGGTGGTGGCGGGTTTAACGACACATTTATATATTTACACGATCTAACACCCTCCATCCCCCCCCCCCCCCAAAAAAAAACTGTTTCATGGATGATTTTGACTTAAAACTTTCGTGATATTAGGAATTCATATTCTAACGGTTCTTTCGGTAAAGTCGCGTAGATAAAATAAATACAATTAGAATATTAAGGATGATATTGGTCGCGAAAATCTGCGAGCTATTCAACTGAATAAAGAGCATAATAAAGGTTTTTGGGTCAGATCGCGTTATTTATAAATGTGTCGTAACCCTCCACCACCCGACACGGCCAAACAGTAAAAAATGTGTCACGTTTTTCAAAGGACAAAATAATTCACTTCATTAGCCCAAAAACCTATATTATGAATACTATTGGTCGCGAAAGCCTACGCGTTAAATTGAATAAAGAGCAATTTACATTCGGATTCCAGCAGCCCCCCCCCCCCATTCTATACCCCCCCATTGCCCCCCTCACTAAATAGTAAATCCGAGCCAACTTCAGACTCCTGAGTTCAATCCCCGTGTGATTGTAAAACGCTGTTCCTAACTGTATACAGTGGGCGGGAAATCCCTACACCCCGCACGCCGTGCGAGTCAATGGCACCCGCCTACACGGAGAGTGTACGGACTTCTCGCCCACCTCCCCCCCGTACGAACGCAGTCTCATAATAGCCCCCCCCCTCTCTCGTGACCCCACACTGTCCCCCCCGATCCCCCAATACCCCCCCCACTCTACCTCACTTCCCCTATCCCCTCTCAACCACTCCCCCTCCCCTCCAATCCCCTTCGTCCCCTCTCCCTCGTTACCCCTCCCCCCCGTACCCCCCCCCCCCGCCGCCCCCTATCCCCTCTCCAGCCCCCCCTCCGCGCCACCAGCCCCCCCCCGCACCAGCCCCCCCCCCCCCGCGCCACCAGCCCAACCCCCCGCGAGCCCCCCCTGACCTCGTCTCGCGCCACCAACCCCCCGCCCGCGCCACCAGCCCCCCCCCGCGAGCCCCCCCCTGACCCCCCCCCCCCGCGAGCTCCCCCCCGCGAGCCCCCCCCTGACCCCCCCCCGCGAGCTCCCCCCCCTGACCTCGTCTCGCTCACGCGCCACCAGCCCCCCCCCCGAGCCACCAGCCCCCCCCCCCCCCGCGCCACCAGCCCCCCCCCGCACCACCAACCCCCCCCCCGCGCCACCAGCCCCCCCCCCGCCACCAGCCCCCCCCCCACGAGCCCCCCCCCCTGACCCCCCCCGCGAGCCCCCCCCCTGACCTCGTCTCGCTCCCGCGCCATCTCCGCGATCTTCTCGTCGTTCTGCAGCAGCCCCCGCAGCTGCTGGAGGCTCAGGAAGCGGAGCTGCTCGAACGACGCCGCCGTCGCCGAGGGGATCTGGGGACTCTGGGGGCTCTGGGGGCTCGTGTGGACCCCCGTGCCCTGCTGCGTGCCCCACTGCGCGTTCATCTTTCAGTCGAGGGGGTGGGGGGGTGGGCTCCGGTCAATCCGCTTCGACGGAAAATCCGCTTCCGTCGCGCGCGTCGGCCGTTCGTGTCGTCGAGTAATTTTATAATTTAGTTTGTATTTTGTTTACTATGCCGGAGGGAGGGGGGGTGTTTCATCCCCGTTGCGATGTTCGGTGTGGTAGTGCCCCCTAGTGGCTGTGAGAACGACGAGGTGGTGATGATGATGGTCATGGTGGTGGTGATGATGGTGGTGATGATGATGGTGGTGGTGATGGTGATGATGATGGGGTGATGATGATGGTGGTGATGATGATGGTGGTGGTGGTGATGGTGGTGGTCATGATGATGGTGATGGGGTGATGGTGGTGGTCATGATGATGGTGATGGTGGTGGTGAGGGTGGTCATGGTGACGATGGTGGTGATGATGGTGGTGGTCATGATGATGGTGGTGATGGTGGTGGTGATAGTGATGATGGTGGTGATAGTGGTGATGGTGGTGGTGATAGTGATGATGGTGGTGGTGGTGATGGTGGTGGTCATGATGATGGTGATGGTGGTGATGGTGGTGGTGATAGTGATGATGGTGGTGATAGTGGTGGTCATGATGATGGTGGTGATGATGATGGTCATGGTGATGATGGTGGAAAAAAATGCATCTTGTTTATTTGGTTTACCGACCCCTGGTTAATGACGATCGGTTTCGTGTTCACTCGCGTAACGACGCGTCGATTGATCGATTTAAATCGATGATTTGGAGGCGCGTCGATGTTTTGTTGTTGTTGTTGCTGCTTGGTGGCATCTGTGATGTGGTGAGTGTTGCAAGCGATGATCGTCGTCGTCGGCAGCCATGGTCAATCCACTGCTGGATGAAGGCTTCCCTCCCCATACAGGAGGTCGCCTGGGTTCGAACCCGACCCTGATATTTGGAGTTTGCATGTTCTCCCTGTGGTCGCGTAGATTTTTTTCTCCGGGACCTCCGGGTTTTCTCTGCACATTTAGAATCGATACGAGTATTTGGCTACTAACACATTCCTGCGGAGGGAGCTAGTAGGAACGTTGGGTTGCTCGGTCAATGACCAGGGTCAACGGCGGCGTGGTGTATTCCGCAAATATGCCCGACTGTGAGGGCGGGCACAAGCCGGCGTGAGTAGGTGAAACGTTGAGTTTTATAAGGGCACCACGGGGTGACAAGCCCCTCCCCACCCAGCCCCTCCCCACCCAGCCCCTCCCCACCCAGCCCCACCCCTCCCACCCCCCACCCAGCCCCACCCTCCCCACCCAGCCCCACCCTCCCCACCCTCCCCACACAGCCCCTCCCTGCACGACGGACGGACACAATATTCCCCTGTGGGCTGGTGTAACCAGGAGGGTTCCTACCAGTATAAAAATCCACGTGATAAGCGACTTCGTTGAGCTAACATTTGTGGTCAGGTGGCTTCTGAAAAAAGAGCGATATCGCTCAGTGGGCCTTACCTGGTAAGATACAAAAAACATTGTTCAGCTTATAGTTTTAATCCACGTGTTCATCTTTCCTAGTCTCGCAATGGAATTCCAATTAAGCGCGTTCATCTCCGTAAATTGTATTATGTAAACGAGACGCTACTCTTACGTTTAGGCAAATGGCACTAACAGCATGGAGCCACAGACTCACACAGAGAGCCACAGACTCACACAGAGACCCACATGCCCACACACAGTGAGCCAAAGACTCGCAGAGAGGCACAGACTCACACAGAGACCCACAGGCTCACACACAGTGAGCCAAAGACTCACAGAGAGCCACAGACTCACACAGAGACCCACAGGCCCACACACAGTAAGCCATAGACTCACAGAGAGGCACAGACTCGCACAGAGACCCACAGGCTCACACACAGTGAGCCACAGACTCACAGAGAGCCACAGACTCACACAGAGACCCACAGGCTCACACACAGTGAGCCACAGACTCACAGAGAGACACAGACTCACACAGGCTCACACACAGTGAGCCATAGACTCACAGAGAGGCACAGACTCACACAGAGACCCACAGGCTCACACGCAGTGAGCCACAGACTCGCAGGGAGCCATGGCTCTGCTCCGACAGTTCTCCGCCACCATCTGCCCCGAGGTCTTCTCTTCCCCTTGGCCACCAGACTCGTGGTGACCGCTCCAGTGGCCGGGCCCCTCACCCCCCGTCCTGCACACACAGGGAAGGTCCCAACCAGGGAGGGGGTGGGGGGAGTCCCATCCAGGGGGGTCCCATCCGTGGTTGGAGGGGGGGTCCCATCTCTTGCCGAGTTGTATCGCCCGTAGCGGCACTCACCTTGCCCCGTGTTCTCCTGCCCACGGGATTCCCAGCATCCCTAAGTCGGGACTTCTTGGCTCAGACGTGACCAAGGTCTTCGTGTCGAGCCGCTGAGTTTGGGACCCAGCTCGCTGTCTCTCTCTCTATCTCGCTGGGCCGTCCACGCGGTTAACGGGAGCAGCTGCAATGACCTTGTTCTTGATGCTCATAGCAAGAATACATCATCGAGTATTCGATAGAATCTATGATCTCGAATCGTATCGTTCGTGGATTTGTTCAGTGTAACGGTTAATCGATTGACAAATCGCCTATGGAACTCATTATCGTATCCCAAAATCGATTCGGTTGTGTAAGAATCGACGCGTGTTTTTTTTATAGGCGTGTAAACATTAGCACTGGGGAGACAAAGACGGCTGGGCTTGGTGGTTGGCTTGGCGTTTGGGGGGATATTTGTATTTGCATGTGTGCGTGTACATAGGGACTGTGTACGTGTGCATCGAACTGCTGTGTACGAGCACATACGCGACTGTGAGTGACGACTGCATGAATGAAAGCGACATACACGCCCACATAACGCGACCATCAAACACACACACACCAATACACACATGCGCCTATAGGAACACACACAAAGACAAAGGTCCCTCTATAGCCTCGAGCAGATGATTGGGGCAAGTGCTGTTGGCGAGAACGCAAGGAGATGTGATGTGGCCAGGACCACGCCCGAATATACAAAGACAAAGAACCCCCGTATAGCCTTAACAGACTATTGGGGCAAGTGCTGTTAGCGAGCACCTATGAAGGCTGGCACGAAGGGGTGGGTGGCCAGAACCACGCCCGGCCGCCTTTGTCTCCCGAGTGGCGATGTTTATACCGCACCAGGTACTCATTTGAGGCTGAGTCGACCTTGGGGAGACCCAGTAGCGGTTCAGATAATCGCAATTGGTGTTGGTGGCCTGGAGCGGGAATCGAACAAACTCAGGTCCCTGGGGTTCGTAGCGCAGCGCGCAAACCACTACGCTACCGCTCCCCCACAACCATTCACACACCCACACACACGGACACCCACACACACGGACACCCACACACACGGACCCCCATTCACTCCCCACGCAAACAGCCACGTACACACACACATATACATCTACACACACATACACATCTACACACACACATACACATCTACACACACACATACACATCTACACACACACATCTACACACACACACATCTACACACATACATCTACACACACACACATCTACACACACACATCTACACACACACATCTACACACACATACACATCTACACACACACATACACATCTACACACACACACATACACATCTACACACACATCTACACAATACACACATCTACACACACATACACATCTACACACACACATACACATCTACACATATACATCTACACACATACACATCTACACACACATACACATCTACACATACACATCTACACACACACACATCTACACACACCCACACACACGGACCCCCATTCACTCCCCACGCAAACAGCCACGTACACACACACATACACATCTACACACACACACATCTACACACACACATCTACACACACACATACACATCTACACACACACATACACATCTACACACACACACACACATCTACACACACACATCTACACACACGCATTTTGATATCGGTGTCGTTGTCCTAAAATTCTGGGGGAGTCATCCCTACGCCCCGCCCCTCGCCCACTCCCTCCCCCCTCCCTCTCCCCCACAGCCCCGCCCCCCCACAATCTCCTCCGCACTGCGATCCTGCAGCCAATCGCGCGCACGTTGCCATGGCCACGGACCACGGTCACCATGGTGACGCGAGCGCATCTTGGCTGCATTGCGGCGAGGGGCGGGGTCACGTGTAGGGTCAGGGGTGGGGGTTGGTGACGGGGTGGGGGCGGCTCAGCGCTGGAGTCACCCGTTCGCAGCAGCAATCGGAAGTGTTGGGAGTTCACATCCTGATCGGGGTGATGGGAGGAGGGAGGGGGGGACATCAGCCCATCGTCTCTGCGGTGTGGCTAAAATCGGTACCACTTTGTCGGGAAGTGAACAGCAGTTGTGCTGTGAATAGAATCATCCCCGTCGTAGGAATGTGGAATTTCCGCCATCATCCGCTTAGGGCTGCCCAGTGAACATATGAGCAAGAGACATTGCTGTGAACTTTTTGGAGGTGTTAAAGAGCGGGGTAGGGGTTAGTTTTAGAGCAGAGCTAGGGTCCTGAGTCGGACTAATGGTGGCTGCAGGCTTAGGGGTAGAGTTAGGGGTAGGAGTCGTGTTAGGGTTAGGGGTTGGATAGTGTTAGTGTTAGGGGTTGGATAGTGTTAGGATCAGGTGTAAGGTTAAGGGGTAGCATCAGAGGTTGATGCAGTGATAGGTTTAGGGCGAGGATCGGCAACCAAAATAACAAGAAGAGACATTTTTTTCTCGAATTCCGTAAAAAAAAAAACTCTCAATATTTCATGAGCCGCAATGCACCGTGGTGGTGGTGGTGGTGAATGCGAGACGGTGGTTGTCCTTAATAAATAACGTCACGAAGCAAGCATGCGGTTCAGGCGGCGCAGGTTTGCCGACTCCTGTGGGCTTAGGATCAGGCTTAGATGTAATTATAGTATTAACATAATGGTAGCGTTTGGACTAACGAGTCAGAGGTGGTTTCTGGAGGTGGCGTTAAGAGTCAGGGGTAGGCCTAGGGCTGGGTTATACCTGACCGCGCGTTGACTTTTGTTCAACACCGATCCGAACGGGACCCTGCTGACGCTGCGTGACGGTCAACGCACTGGACTTGCAATCCAGAGGTCGCAGGGTCATTTCTCCCGGAGCGGCAGTTCAAGCCCACGGCCAACTTACAAGTCCCCACGCCCTCTGTCCATTTATCAGCGGAATTCTGGCACAATTTGGGTAAAGTGTGGGTGCTCGCATCATTCCCAAGACGTCTGGTGGCCGACCGTGGAAGAGTAGGCCAAAATACACACTGGAGGGGGGGGCTCCCTTCTCGTGGAGGGCTCTTCCGCCAGCAGTGGCGTGAGATGAGAAATTTCATTGTCCTGATCGCATCACTCCGTCTTCACAATCAATTTGTTCTCCCCATTTTTTCATTTTTCCTGGCCATCCAATTAAAACCAACAACAACCACCACCACCACGACAACAATCACAACAACCACAGCAACAATTACAACCACAACAACAACCATCACCACAACAATCACAACAACCACCACAATGACAACAATTACAACCACAACAACAACCACCACAACAACCATGACAACAATTACAGCACAAATCACAACCACCACAACAATGACAACCACCAAAGGCAATGCAAAGACAAAGATCCCCCATCTAGCCTTAAGCCCTTAACAGACTGTTGGGGCCAAGTCTTGTTAGCGAGCACCTGTAAAGGCCGGCACGGCACACGAGGGGGTGGGTGGCCAGAACCACGCGCGGCCGCCTTTGTCTCCCCAGTGGCGATGTTTACACACCGCACCAGGTACTCATTTGAGGCTGAGTCGACCTAGGGGAGGCCCAGTACCGGTTCAGATAATCGTCACTGGCGTTGACCGTGAGCAGGAATCGAACCCGTGTCTCCGGGTTCATAGCGCAGCGCGCTAACCGCTACACTAAGACCCACAACACGCACACACACCAACACACACACACACACCAACACACACACACACCAACACACACACACCACACACACACACCACACACACACACCAACACACACACACCAACACACACATCAACACACACACACCAACACACACACACCAACACACACACACCAACACACACACCAACACACACACCAACACACACACACCAACACAGACACACAAACCAACACACACACACCAACACACACACCAACACACACACACAAACACACACACACCAACAAACACACCCCAACCAACACACCAACACACCAACACACACACCAACACACACACACCAACACAGACAAAAAGACCCTCTCCCAAGTGCCGTTCACAACCACCACGAACCACCACCATCACAGCCACCACCGTCGGACAACCAAAACCACGACAAGCAGAGGAGCCAGAGCGAGACGACGGAAATAAATCGTGGCGCACGCCGGTGGAGTGTTCGTTCGTTGTTGTTGTTTTGACCGCTACAATATAATTATGTGACAATAATAATGTTCGAAATAAAAAAGAGAGAGAGAGAGAGGGTACATCAATCAGTGACCGCGCACACAACGAGACGCTCGTCTCAGCCAGCGACCTCCTCCAGTCACAGAGAACAACACCCATCCAGCCGAATGCATAGTTATTATCATCATCATCAAGAAGAAACACCCAGCAGGGGAAGGGGTAGGGGCAAGGGGGTGGGAGATGCATAGGGGAGAGGTGGTAGGGGTGGTGGTTGTGGTTGAGGGTGCTGGTGGGTGGTGGGTGGGGGGCGGGGATGACGGGACTCGGTGTTGGAGGAGGAGGGTCGAGATTGAAGTGGTGTGGGGAGAGTGAGTGGGGGAGGGGGGGTGCTTAGTGTTGAGGGGGGGGGGGGGTCGGAATGGAAGTGACGGGGGTGGATGTGGAAGTTGGGGGAGTGTCAGAAAAGAAACTCAGATTTTTCTTTTATCATCATCATCGTCGTTATCAACACACACGAGAGAACCTGCGTAGCAAACAGCCATAACATTGAAACCATGCGAATCTAATACTGCACCATTACCGTATATCTTCAAAATACGAAAAAAACAAAGAGAGAGAACACGAAATTGGCCTCGCCCGTGTCGTTGGGAGGAGGAGGAGTTGGTCAGTGATAGAAACTGCGACCGAGGAGGCTGCTACTCGGGGCGTGAGTTGTGAGCTTAACATCTCGCCGAGTAGGAGGAGAGTCACCGCGGCGGGCGATGCGTGCCACTGCTGGATGGGTCTCGTCTCTGTCTGCCTCTCTCTCCCTCTCCGCTGCTGCGCCCTAGACCGGCAGAAGAGTGGCGGGGACGTGCGGGGGGGGATAGGGCTAGAGGCTGGGTCAGGGTCTTGGGTAGTGCTGGTGTCTCATTGGCTATCGTGGCTAGGGGTAGTGCTAGTAGGGTAGGGTGAGGGCTAGCGTCTGATTGGCTATCGTGGCTAGGGGTAGTGCTAGTAGGGTAGGGTGGGGGCCTAGTGTCTCATTGGCTGTCGTGGCTAGGGGTAGTGCTAGTAGGGTAGGGTGGGGACTAGCGTCTGATTGGCTATCGTGGCTAGGGGTAGTGCTAGTAGGGTAGGGTGGGGGCAAGTGTCTGATTGGCTATCGTGGCTAGGGGTAGTGCTAGTAGGGTAGGGTGGGGGCTAGCGTCTGATTGGCTAGCGTGGCTAGGGGTAGTGCTAGTAGGGTAGGGTGGGGGCTAGCGTCTGATTGGCTAGCGTGGCTAGGGGTAGTGCTAGTAGGGTAGGGTGGGGGCTAGCGTCTGATTGGCTAGCGTGGCTAGGGGTAGTGCTAGTAGGGTAGGGTGGGGGCTAGTGTCTGATTGGCTAGCGTGGCTAGGGGTAGTGCTAGTAGGGTAGGGTGGGGGCTAGCGTCTGATTGGCTAGCGTGGCTAGGGGTAGTGCTAGTAGGGTAGGGTGGGGGCTAGCGTCTGATTGGCTAGCGTGGCTAGGGGTAGTGCTAGTAGGGTAGGGTGGGGGCAAGTGTCTGATTGGCTAGCGTGGCTAGGGGTAGTGCTAGTAGGGTAGGGTGGGGGCTAGCGTCTGATTGGCTATCGTGGCTAGGGTAGTGCTAGTAGGGTAGGGTGGGGGCAACCGTCTGATTGGCTAGCGTGGCTAGGGGTAGTGCTAGTAGGGTAGGGTGGGGGCTAGCGTCTGATTGGCTAGCGTGGCTAGGGGTAGTGCTAGTAGGGTAGGGTGGGGGCTAGTGTCTGATTGGCTATCGTGGCTAGGGGTAATGCTAGTAGGGTAGGGTGGGGGCTAGCGTCTGATTGGCTAGCGTGGCTAGGGGTAGTGCTAGTAGGGTAGGGTGGGGGCTAGTGTCTCATTGGCTATCGTGGCTAGGGGTAGTGCTAGTAGGGTAGGGTGGGGGCTAGCGTCTCATTGGCTAGCGTGGCTAGGGTAGTGCTAGTAGGGTAGGGTGGGGGCTAGTGTCTGATTGGCTAGCGTGGCTAGGGGTAGTGCTAGTAGGGTAGGGTGGGGGCTAGCGTTGATTGCTAGGGGTAGTGCTAGTAGGGTAGGGTGGGGCAAGTGTCTGATTGGCTAGCGTGGCTAGGGGTAGTGCTAGTAGGGTAGGGTGGGGGCTAGCGTCTGATTGGCTATCGTGGCTAGGGTAGTGCTAGTAGGGTAGGGTGGGGGCAACCGTCTGATTGGCTAGCGTGGCTAGGGGTAGTGCTAGTAGGGTAGGGTGGGGGCTAGCGTCTGATTGGCTAGCGTGGCTAGGGGTAGTGCTAGTAGGGTAGGGTGGGGGCTAGTGTCTGATTGGCTATCGTGGCTAGGGGTAATGCTAGTAGGGTAGGGTGGGGGCTAGCGTCTGATTGGCTAGCGTGGCTAGGGGTAGTGCTAGTAGGGTAGGGTGGGGGCTAGTGTCTCATTGGCTATCGTGGCTAGGGGTAGTGCTAGTAGGGTAGGGTGGGGGCTAGCGTCTCATTGGCTAGCGTGGCTAGGGTAGTGCTAGTAGGGTAGGGTGGGGGCTAGTGTCTGATTGGCTAGCGTGGCTAGGGGTAGTGCTAGTAGGGTAGGGTGGGGGCAAGTGTCTGATTGGCTAGCGTGGCTAGGGGTAGTGCTAGTAGGGTAGGGTGGGGGCTAGTGTCTGATTGGCTAGCGTGGCTAGGGGTAGTGTTAGTCGGGTAGGGTGGGGGCAAGTGTCTGATTGGCTAGCGTGGCTAGTGGTAGTGCTAGTAGGGTAGGGTGGGGCTAGCGTCTGATTGGCTAGCGTGGTTAGGGGTAGTGCTAGTAGGGTAGGGTGGGGGCTAGCGTCTGATTGGCTATCGTGGCTAGGGGTAGTGCTAGTAGGGTAGGGTGGGGGCTAGCGTCTGATTGGCTAGCGTGGCTAGGGGTAGTGCTAGTAGGGTAGGGTGGGGGCTAGTGTCTGATTGGCTATCGTGGCTAGGGGTAGTGCTAGTAGGGTAGGGTGGGGGCTCGCGTCTGATTGGTTAGCGTGGCTATGGTTAGGGTTAGTATGGTAGGGTGAGAGGGGGGTGTTTGGTTGGCTACTCTTGTTTGGGTGAGAGTTTGAGGTAGTGGCTAAAGCTACCAAATGTCTGGGCGACTCAACCGGTGCACGTGGCGGTGATGATCAGGCAGCCCCCCCCCCCACCACCCTGCTCTCCCTCCCTACGTTATCCTCGCCTACTTTTACACAGTTGATGATCCTGTTACTGCTGCAGATGCTGATGATTCTGCTACTGCTGCTGATGATGATCCTGCTACTGCTGCTGCTGCTGATGATGATCCTGCTACTGCTGATGATTCTGCTACTGCTGCTGATGATGATCCTGCTACTGCTGCTGCTGATGATTCTGCTACTGCTGCTGATGATGATCCTGCTACTGCTGCTGATGATGATCCTGCTACTGCTGCTGATGATGATCCTGCTACTGCTGCTGCTGCTGATGATCCTGCTACTGCTGATGATTCTGCTACTGCTGCAGATGCTGCTGATGCTGCTACTGCTGCTGATGATCCTGCTGCTGCTGATGATGATCCTGCTACTGCTGCTGCTGATGATCCTGCTGCTGCTGATGATGATCCTGCTACTGCTGCTGATGTTGCTGCTGCTGAGGACAATGATCCTGATAATAATGCGCCTGCTGCTGTTTATAACCATGATTATGTTACTACTGCTGCTCCTGCTACAACTGCTCATACGACTGCTGATGATACTATGATGCAATGAATGAATGGTGACAATTGCTGATTGCTGCTGCCAAAGATGACGATGCCACTGGTGATGATGATGCTGCTGATGATGGTATCCTTGAAGTCTATAGGGTGGACTATTAAAGATCGGCAACCTTCAGAGTCGGCTATCACGTGCTGCATTGGGTCCCTCGCTCACCGGCGGGCAGTGATCTCGCCACGATCGCGAGATGTTAACTACCTCGCCTGGTGTGCAGGAGGCCGTCGGTTCGATCTCCCACCCCTGACGCCTGCTGCTGTCTATTTGGAGGTTGCGTGCTCTCCCCGTGATCGCGTGGATTTTATCCCCCGGTCCTCCAGGTTTTCCCCTCCACATTTAGAGTCAACGTGCGTTCGTAGAGTATTCGGCTGCGATACATTTGCACGTGATAAGCCACTTCGTTTGGGTGGCCAGGTCGCTTCTGAAGAAGAGCTATACAAGCTAAGTGGGCCTAACCTGGTGCAATAAACATCGCTTAGTTAAAAATTTGATTTAAAGCTTTCGTGACTGCAGGGATTCATATTCTGGGTTCTTTCGGTAAAGTCACGTAGAAGGGAAACAATAAAATAATACAAATATTAAACAATAAAATGTTATTGTTTTATAAAATATAAAACAATAAAATTGTATTGTTTTATATTTTTTTTTAATATAAAACAATAAAAAAATTTGTTTTATATTTTAATTATTTTATTGTTTCCCTTCTACGTGACTTTACCGAAAGAACCAAGAATATAGCTTAGTTTAGCTCTGTCGCCTCCTCATCACACTTCTATCGCTACGACTGCCACGGTGACTCTTGCCGTGAACTCCCCTCGCCGATTCCTCCACCGTCCGTGTTGAGGACTCGGTCTCCACCAGACACTGACTGTTCCGTGCCACCCACCGCACGGCGACTCAACCACAAACAAAGATAAAAGATCGCCCGTGTGTAGCCTTCATAAACTGTTGGGGCAAGTGGTGTTCCACACACCGCACCATACACTAATTTGAGGCCGAGTCGACCTTAGCGAGGCCCATGACCGATTCAAATAATCGTCACGGGTGTTGGCCGTGAGCGGGAATCGAACCTGTGGTCTCCGGGTTCGTAGCGCAGTGCGCTACCCGCTACACTACCCGCTACACTACCCGCTACACTACCCGCTACACTACCCGCTACACTACCCGCTACACTACCCGCTACACTACCCGCTACACTACCCGCTACACTACCCGCTACACCACCACCACCACGGCACGGCAGCTCACCTCACGTCTCTCTCTCCGCTTCTTCCCTTACACTGCTCCACTTTGGAATTCCCTCCTCCCATCATCATCGTCTCGCTCTCGCAAGCTCTTATTATAATCTCATCATCTAAATCGGCTCAAGCCTCCCGCAAACCACGTGGCTTCTGTGTGTGGCCACGCCCATTCTGAACCCCTCCCCGCGCCGCCCGCCCACTGTGAAAACAGACGCCGCCTCCTCCGTCCGTGTAGCAGCAGCAGCAGCGTCCATGCCCTGGTGTCGCCTCTCCCCCCTCTCTCCTCCCTCTCCTCACCTCCCCTGACCCCTTCGCTCGCGTTTCTCCACTCCTCCTCCTCCATCCTTCTCATCCTCCCCATTCTCTTCTCTCTCCCGCCCCCCCCCTTGCTCTTTGTCCCACCCATCGCATCCTTGACTCTCCTCCCCTTCCCGTCGTGCTGCTGTTGCTGCTGGTGGTGGTGGTGCTACGGGTACAAAGATTTTATGTTCTCGTTCAATGCCAAAGGCAAGTGGTGGTCGACTCGTATCGATTTAATACCGACAGAAGCATACATCCCTACATCGGCAGGGATTTTTGCAAAATGTACTTTTTACTTAAACTATAAATTTGTTTGAGTCACGTGCTTACCCTCTCTCTATTCTGCGCTCCTGCCGTGTCTTTCTGTTGCTTCCTCGTGGAACTCGCTGAGCCGCCCTACTGGACATCTGCGTTAAAGAGCTTCATATCTCATCGGGTTCCTCCTGCAGTCTAAATAAACCCTCTCATTACGATGGACATGTGGCCTCGTGATTGCATCTGGATGTCAGTTTTCCCCAAACAGGAGCGAATGTAGCTGCCGTTATTATTATTATTGTTGGGAGGTGCTGGTTGTTGCTGGGCGCTTGGCTCTTTGGGCCTGTTGGCTGTGCGTGCGTGTGTGTGTGTGCTCGCTAAACAGCACTTGGCCCAACAGTCTGTTAAGGCTATAGGGGGGGGGGGGGGGCTTTGTCTTTGTGCTTGACGGGCGTGGTGCAGGCCACCCAGCCCCCTCAGTGCTACTCGCTAACAGCGCTTGCCACTAACAGTTTGTCAAGGCGACAGGGGGCTGGGGGGGGGGGATCTTTGTCTTTGTGTGTTCAGCAACCGTGGTTCACGTGAAACGGTCAAATCGGTGAACGAATTAACGCCCCCCCCCCCCACCAATCACAAGGGTCGACTGTTGTCTGTCAGGCAAAAGGGGCGTCAAGGTTTGGGTGGTGTGATGCCAAAGGGGTGATGGATAACGAGGGAGCCGAGAGAGAGAGAGAGGAGGCTAAGGCGGAGGTATCGACCCCCACTGCGGTGACATTTCTACTCATCGGGGAGACAAAAATAAATTAAACTCAATCAACTGCTGATCTCGTAATTAATTAATTCGCCAACTTAGCAATTCAATTACTCCTCTTGCCACGCTTGCGTCGCCGCGTTCACCGGCGTCATCTCGGTTTCAGGTTGAACGCTTCATATGTTTTCTATCACCGATTTGATATATATGTATTTGATATTTTGATCATATTTATTGAACGCATTGTGTATGCGCGTGCGTGTGTGTGTGCTGTTCTCTCAGTTCAATACGACGGAACAAGGAACTTAAATTCGACGTAAAAAGTTAAACACCCATCGTTCAATTCGTAAAATTAACATGCATTGACATCACACGGACGCAGTGAATTGAATGGGGAAATTGGGGGCGGGTTAGGTGGGGGGGAGATTAAAGGGGGAGGGGTGGCGGGGAATTTAGGGGGTTCAGGGGGCGGGGTACGGTGGGGTTAGATGGGGGGTGCGGGGCTATGTACAGGTTTTGTTCTTCGCACGGGCAACTGGTGTCGAACCCAGCTCATGCATGCAGCGCTGTGCGGAGAAAGACGGAAGCGAAACCCGATCACACTTCTTCCCTACCGCTGTAGATTAACCACCAGGGCTTAATGTCGAGCTGGAGCTGTCCAGGGCTGAGCTCTAGAAAGTACTCCCCCCTCTCCCCCCCCCCCCCCCCCATGTCGTGGATGGGGTGGGCGGCGTGGTTATGAGAGTTACTATTTCTTGCTCAAACAAGTCAGTGGAGGAAATTCCACATTACTATGCCGGGGAGGGGGAGCCTCTCAAGAGGGCAATCCACCGTTGATCATCCCCACAAAGGTGGTGCCTATTTTATCGGCCCCGGCAGAATGATGGGCTGAGTGAACCCGCAACAACCGGGATTTGAACTCGCGAATCATTCCGCTTTGCTCTGCTCCCTGAACCGCTCTCCCCCCCCCACCGCGAAATTAAGCCCTGTTAATTAATTAATTAATCATCATCATCATCAATGTCGTAATCAATAACTACACTAACCAAGATCCGAGTCAATGAAGCTTCTGGAGTAAAGCCTCATTCTTAAGACTTTGTCGGAAAAAAGTCCTCGCGCGAAAACCAATCATCCCCCACGCGTACGGGCGGTTAAAACATCGTTCCGACCAGGAATGTAAGTCAATAAAATTCGATTCCATTTTTTCTTTAAAGTCGACTATTTGACTCTACCCCTCTAACACTAACCCATGCAACTGGTTGCGCAACTGCTCGCAACGGGTCGCAGAGAATTCCACACGAAAGTGATTCCCTTGCATGCATCTGGTAGCGCAATTGCCTGCAATTGGTTGCAGAGACTTCCGCGCGTGTGAATTGGTTGCACGCAACTGATTGCGCAACTGGTTGCAGAGACGTCCCAACACACGTATGTACGCGATTGCGTTGCATGCAACCAGGTTGCGTAACCTCGTCGTTCAAGTGTTGACCATCTTCGTTTACGGGCAGACAAGGAGGTTGCATGGCGAGTTCGTCTGCAGCATAAGAGGAGTGGGTTTGAGTCCAGGGTGAGAGATAGCAGGGTCGTGGTGGTGGTGGTTGCGGTAATGGAATGTTTATTGTTGTAGTTGTTTTGTTGACAAGGGAGATGATGTATCATCATCATCGTCACCATCATTTCCATCATAATTAACATTACCATCATCACCGTCATCGCCATCACCACCGTCCCCATTATCATCTCCATCATAATCTTATCTCCGACGTGGCCAAAATGAATTCGTACCACTTTGTGACCATTCAACAAGTGGTGAACATTTGGATGAACTGGGCACCGCCGTGGGAATGTGGATCTGGACGTCCCACTACTCGAATTGAGCAGGCCAGACGCCTTGACTTTTACATTTTCACTCGAACAACAACAACAACTCTTGTTATTATCATCATCATCATCATGTTGCTCATCAAACTGTCAGCCACTCACCACTTTAGTCCATCGGCCAGAGCAGAAATGGGTACCACCTAAGGTAGAAAAAAAAGCGTTCGTCTTGCCCATTTATTTATTTGGACAATAGGGAGCGAATTATTTGACAACCCCACTAATTTCAAGTGGCCATCACATAATTCACCCGTCGTTGACCACATAAAGGCATCGGAACCGCTAAATTCATGCCACACCTCAGGTGGCACCCACAGGTGGGATGCACCCTGCTCTGGCTTTGGCTGCCCACGAACTGCATAGGTCATAGGTCACTGCCTCTGCCTGCACCCAGAGTCAAGCTCAGACCTTGCCTGTCCACTGGGGTCGCACGCAACTCTGACGCAACCGAAACGATTCCCGGCAACTTGAAATCCGAACTCGAGCGGTGCAACTTTGTTTCGTTCGCGTCCGCGGAACGAAGGTTCCATTTGCGTCTGGGACCCGCGCGCAATTTTGTTGCAACGGCTCGGCACGGGTTTGGGCACGGGCTTGGGCACGGGCTCGGGCACGGGCCAGCCTGGCGCGGCTCGGTTGCACGAATGGACGAGTCAAGTAAACGTGGGACGTTGTGCCCAACGTTTGCTCAACGTTGGGCCCAACGTTTGCGATGTCCGTCGATCCGCAAGTTGCCCGCGACAAAGTTGCACCTTATTGAAACCTCGGCGTACGTTGACCGATTCTCGCAACGCGCTCATTGACGCAAGAATCACTATCGTGCACACCCCCCCCCCCCCCGCGTCTCGCTGTCTCCATCCGGCAAACACCACGCCCCTGTGTTTGTTCTGCTCGCAAATGCCCTCCGCTCTCCCCCCCCGCCTCCACCCCCCTCGTGGGGGTCCCTAAACGGGATGTCAACTCAACACCACTCAGAGCGGGGGACAATGCGTGAGATCGATCAGCGGTGTGTGTTCGCGAGCACGCGATTGTGTTCGTGATCGTTTTAATGGGTTTGTTTTTAAATATGCACGGTAATAATGACGTGTCAGAATACTGTCTTAGGACTGAGATCGTGCAAGTGGCAAATGTTAAGGGTTATTGATCGAATAAGTTCAAATCCAGGACCAGGTCATGTCAATTCCAGCTCACCTCTCCACCACCTCCACCTACTCCACCACCACCTGCACACTGGGTCTCGTGATCAGGGGGTGGGAGGAGGGGGTGGAAATAGTGCGTCTTATAATCGGGAGAATACGGAAACAATCGGCATTATAATTTAAACAATTCTGTGTGTAACAATTAACGCCCCCAAGTGATTCGATTAATGTCAGCAAATAAAATTCTATAAGCGATTATTTTTTGTCAAATTTTTGGAGTCTCATTGCATCGTTACACCCCGAATGACAATCGGCAGATTTGTTAACAGTCGAGGGAGGTGGTGGGGTGGGGGTGTTTTTATTTTGAATCTCACTTTAGGATGTTTTTCATCGAATTCAACGTCTTTGACAATTGTATTCATCCCTGCATTTGCCTGTGCATGTCCCACATCTCCCTTGAAAACTATCTCGGTGTTCCTCATTTCCACTGGCACATCCGAGCCGAGCCAGGGCCCTCACAGTGCGGGTGGTTTTTCACTGGATATTTGCCGATCTACGCTGGCCTCACTAAGGATGCGCCTGAATTGGACTCGAGTCCAAGCAGAGCCATGGGCGTGGCCAATGATGCGTCTGTTGCTTGTGCCGGCAGCCAGTAACGCCGTGAGGACACAACGCATCTCGCCTCGTGCATTGTATGTCACGTTAGTAGCGGCGCGGCTCGGCTTCTGCAGTGGAAAAAAGACAACTTGGCGCTTCCTGAGCCGCACTGGGCTGGCTGTGCACGGTGCAAGCGTGGCTTGAATGTGCCAGTGGAAAAAAAAAGATGCCTGTGTATCGATGGGTTCTCATCTGCGTGAAACAATAAACGATCCATCTGTCTGTTTTGTGTGAGAAAATACTGAGCGGTAGTTTGAGAGTCACAGGAAGGAATGGGGTTGGGGGTGGTGCTGGGCAGGGGGGTGGGGGGTGGCAAGGGGGCGGGGGCACGGGGGGGGGGGGGGTCGTTCTGAGGGCAGGGTGTAGAAAGGAATATCAGTTCCGAGTCGACACACCCCCAGTAGGAACTGAGTCGAAGGGATCTCTGGTCCATCACTGGTTTTCTGGTTATTCCCCCGAACGAATGCGGCACTTGGCGTTTTCACACGCGCTGCCTTGTGTCCACGTGGCCGGGCATCGCAAAGTTAAGTTTAACCGCCGCCGTTACCGACCCCCGACGTAGTAAAGTCGGCTTGAGCTTGTGCGGCGGTAACATTCCGTCGACAGAGTCAACTCGGCAGCGAAAACGCGACCTCCAGCCCTCACCGTCGTCGGCGGAGGGAGGAAGCTTAAAACGACGCCTCGCTTCGACGCCCTCTTTGTGACGTCGCGGCGACGTCACGGCGAGGTCGCTGTGACGTCACGCTCGCGCCTGCGAAAAGGCTCAGTGGTAGCATCGGTGGGGGGGGGGGGGGGGGGGGTGGAATTCAAACTCTTCCGACTCTAAACCTCGTAAAGCTCGGCAACACGCACTTAATCACCGCGCAACAACACGAAGACGAGCAACTTGCCGCAACTTTGTGGGGAACGGGGCGGGGGTGGGGGGAGGGGGGGGATTACAGGCGTGGCAGGGAGGGCGAGTTGGGGCGGCAACTCGGGGCGACTTGTCGCGACTCGACCGCCGACAAACGCAACATAACACGCGACCTAAAGCGTCAACTCGGGAGGGGCGGAGGGGAGACGACGACTTTTGGGGAGAGGACTCAAGGAGGGGGGGGGGGTGTGGGGGGAAAGGCGCAACTCACGGCAGCGGCGCGACTTTTTGCAACACAGCGCGGCCCACGGCGTGACGGACTCAACTCGGACTCTCCGCGACGCGACACGCGGGATGTGGAAGAACGCCGTGGAGACGCGCGGCTGCGCGCGCACGCGCTCGTTGTGACGTCATCGTCGGCGCGCGCGCGCATGCGCACGCACGCGCTTATTGTGACGTCATCGTCGGCGCGCGCGCACGCGCATGCGCACGCACGCGCTTATTGTGACGTCGTCGGTGTGTTGTGCGCGCCCCGCGTGCGTGTGTTCGATTCGCTTCGTTTGGATCGATGAAAACCTGCCTAGTGTCGATACGAATCGAGAAGAGCAACTCCCCTGGGCTCTGCTGAACGTGTAAGTTCGCTCATCAAGTTGTCCATGTTGTTGCTGTTGTTGTTGTTGATGTCTATGCTGTTGTTGATGTTGTTGATGTCCATGTTGTTGATGCCGATGTTGTTGCTGATGCCGATGACGGTTGCTATACCCTCTGAGCTGAAACGAGCAGATCTCGTGAGCGGTTTGTGGACGCAATCAGTTTGACATATTTGTGCGTGTTTGTGTCTTTGTGTGTGTCTGTGTTTTGTGGGGTGGAGGTGGGGTGATTATATTAATGTGTGTGTGTCTGTGATTGTGCACCGAGCGTGACACAAGCGCCGTGGTGACGTCACAGCGAACGGTGATTGTTGTTGTTGTCGCGTGTTTGTGTGCACGAGTGTGGGTGTACGAGTATGTGCGTGTGTACCGTGTCAATTCGTCTCCATGTGTGTGCGTGTATGTGTGTGTGTCTGTGTGTGTTACGGTTAGCGCTACGCTGCGCAGTGGAATCCGCTCACGGCCACCAACATCGGCGACGGATATCTGAACCTCTCCTGGGCCTCCCCTAGGTTGACTCAGCCTCAAATGAGTACTTGGTGCAATGTGTAAACATCGCCACTCGGGAGACAAAGACGGTCGGGCGTGGATATGGCCACAACTCCCGCCTCTTGTGTCGTTCCGGCCATTAATAGGTGCTCGCTGACAGCACTTGCCCCGACAGTCTGTTAAGGCTATACAGGGGACTTTTGTCTTTGTGTATGTACCCATCCATGGATCTCCATGTATGTTTGTTCACCTGTGTGCGTGCGTGTATTTACAGTACATGTCTGTATGTATGTCTGTTCACTTATGCGTGTGTCCGCATGTCGGTATGTATGTGCGTAAAATATGTGTGTGAGCATGCATTCACACTGTAACTGCTCGAGGCAAATCAAGTAGAATTATTTAAGGCTCTGGAACAGCTGTGAGATTTCTGCCAATTGCTTTGTGGTGGTGGGGGGAGATTAAATTTATTACTATTATTTGTTTTGCAATTTAGTTGAAAACACGGGATGAGAGCGGTGGCGCAATGGTTAGCGCACTGCGCTACGACCCCCCCCCCCACCACTCACCCACCCCTCCACCGTGCCACCTGGATTCCACCCCAACAGCCACGGCTACCATCAGTGGCGGGTGAACGAGCGAGCGAGCGAGCGATGTCCGATCCGATCCTACTCCACCAACCACCAAATCCACCCACTGAGAACTTCATCAACTAGCACTGACCAGCGTGGTGAAGTATGGTCAAACGACTACGGACTGGGTAGGCGTGCGGTGGGCTGAAGGAGGGGGGGGGGCTTATTACGCGAATGAAATAGGAACCTGAATGAAAATCGTCTCCTCCCCTCGATGAGTGATGCTCCTTCTTAAACAATCACCAAGACTCTTTGTTCGGAAGGGTTCTGCAAACAATTGCGGATGTCGGCCAATTGAATAAACACCGCGCTCTATACGAGGGAGGATGGGTGACATTCAAAGCTCCACATTTATGGATTGAAGAATGCTGGTCGCGTTTCACAACACCCCCACACCCCCCAGCCTACAACACCTGGCAAGCCCCGGTGGTGGCGGTCACCCAATGCGGGTACGAAACCAGGCTCGACACCCGCTTAGCCTTCGCGTATTTCCAGCTGTCCACCGAGCAACACGTTGTTGTGGCACTTGCACGGAGAGAGAGTGCACAGTTCTGCGTTACGTGCGAGTGAGACAAAGGCGGTCGGGCGTGATGCTGCCCCCCCCCACACCTCTCTACCCCTCCCCCCACCTAAGTCGTGCGCCGTGCCAGACTTTAATTCGGTGCTCGCTGACGGCACTTGCCCTCCGACAGTCGTGTTTTTGGGCTATCGGGGTGACCTTTGCCTTATTCTGTGTATGTACATCTCGGTGAGTCGTCAACCCACGTACACACGTGGCGGGGGGGGGGTCCGTGACCTCTCTTTGCCTGCGCAGCAAGAGCCTCAAAGGTGCTAGCACGTGGCGAATAATTGCCGCTGCTGCTGCTGCTGTGTGCAAGTGGTGTGCGCGTGCACGTGATACTTGCGTGCACGTATGCATGTGGGTAAAGTGTCACGCGCAACGGATACCCACTCGAGAGTGGCAGTGTGTGTGCGCGTGTGTGTGTGCGCGTGTGTGCGTGTGTGCATGTGTGTGCGTGTGTGCATGTGTGCGTGTGCGCGTGCATGTGCGTGGACGCGTGCGTGTGTGTGTGCTCATTAAAAAAATATTGCCCTTGTGAATGAACATCCAAGTATTTGCCGTAGCCAAAGCAGAATGCGCGGTGATCCGCGGCGGCACGGTGCTCTGGAGGGTAGGGGGATTTCGTTAACACACTCCAGCCAGAGACACTCGTTGAAGACATCACCAGCGATCAATACCCCGCTGGAGACGAGCCCTCTGCCCTGCGTGCTGAGCCCAGCACCTGGCCGAGCTTTGAAACGAGCGATGCAGTAAGAGCCCCCCCCCCGCCCCCCGTTCACTAGTGGCAGGTGTACCGACATGTTTGTTTGTGCTTTGTATGTCTGTATAACATCTATACAATAATAAGAATGATCATCATTATCATCATCACCATCATCAGTATAATCATCATCACCGTCGTCATTATGAATTATTATTAATATTATTATTTGGTCACGTATTGCAAAATGCCTGCTGCTGTCACTACATACTCATCACGCCTACGGGTGGAAGTTACTTAAATTCTAGACGGAAGGGGGAGGGTAGGGGAGTGATGGGAGTGGGGAGGGGAGCGGAGCGGAGGGTGGGGGGAGGGAGTTTAAAGTCCCACAAAGCGTGGAGCTGGAGCATCTTGAGCGGCTTTGTGTTTGGGTTTAGTTGTGTTGAGTGATGTTGCCCTCGGTCACACCCTGATCCTCGGTCACACCCTGATCCTAGATCACACCCTGATCCGAGATCACAGTCTGACCCTAGATCACACCCTGATCCTAGATCACAGCCTGACCCTAGATCACACCCTGATCCTAGATCACACCCTGATCCTCGGTCACACCCTGATCCGAGATCACAGCCTGACCCTAGATCACAGCCTGATCCTAGATCACACCCTGATCCGAGATCACACCCTGATTCTAGATCACAGCCTGACCCTAGATCACACCCTGATCCTAGATCACAGCCTGACCCTAGATCACACCCTGACCAGGGGCTGCATTATGGCACTGCTGTGGCCCTCAGGCTAAGTCAAGCTTAAGAGGCCCTTCCATCGAGGAATTGCTGAATATATATTTTATGATATCAGAATGCAAATTAACGCTTTAGTTTTTTTTACGTATTTTGAGGATATGCATAACGTGAGGCCATAATCTGTAGCTTACTTAGAAAATCGGGTGCTAACCCATATCACCCTTCCCCTAGGTCACAACCTAAAATTAAGTCACACCCTGACCCAAACCCTAGGTCTCACGCGAACCATTACCCTAACCCTGATCCTTACCGTAGGTCACACTCGATCCATCTCACCCAAATAATTTGACCTCGTAAATTGTTTATAACCTATTCCCCCCCTCCCCCCTACTCCCCCGCTTCATAGGGTTATAGGAACATTGGGTAAATAATTCTACAATCCCGTTAACATATTCCTTTGATCCTATGGACAATAATTTATACTAAATATGAAAAGCCAAAACTTTAAAGTGATGATTTCTTGTTCACATGAACATTGAAGCATCGGTGCTCATCAACTGAAGACAGTCCCAGGAGAGCCAATGGTGGAAATTCCACATTCCTATGGCGGGGTGCGGAGAGAGGGGGGGGCGAGTCTATCCACAGGACAATCATCTTTGACTTCCCACACAAAATGAATCGCCATGCTTCTGTACTCCAGCGGCAGTGCCTTATGCCGATCATCTCTACTCGTGGCCAGCCTTGGCTGCGTTCCGGATAAAGTCACCGGGTAAGAAGTGACGAGCCAGTCACGGGGTCACGTGTCTCGATCGTGTGAGCGTGCGCGTGACGCCGCGTGTGCACGTGACCCAGAGGTCAGCGCGCTGCACGGCGGACCCGGCGTCCCTGGTTTTGATTTGCCGCTCACGGGCCAACATCGGAAGCGGACAGCTGAACCTGTCGTGGGAAGCTCCCCTGATGGTGCGGTGTGTAAAGCATCAGTAGCGAAGCGGGAGGGGGTGGGGGACGGACAAAGGCGGCCGGGCGTAGTGGTTGAGACCACACCGCCACCACCACCGCCCTCATGGGTGCTGCCCGCTAACCGGCACTTTCCCCAACAGCCCGTGTTGGCATTACGGGGGGACCTTGTGGGGAAAAGTGAGCCTGGGTTATGTCGATTGTGGGGCAAAGGTTGTTTGGGGGGAGTTTTCGGGGGAGAAGATGGCGGGTGGGGGGGTGGGTAGGACGGAGGGAGGGGGGAGGTTGAGGAGCGGAGGACGGAGAAAGGGGGGTTGAGGGGAGGGGGCAGGAGGGGGGGTATTTGTCGTGAAATTACCAATACACGATGAACACATCAGCATTCCCTACATTGCAAATGACCGGCGCTTCTCAGCACTTATCAACCAATACAACACGAAGGATTTTTTTTTAGTTTTGACTTAAATGTTTTTTTTTTTGCTCTCAAACTAATCACAGAACGCCATGCATCAATTGTTTCAAAACACGTGTTTTTTGTTTTTTTTTGTTTTATACAACGGATATAGGGGCTAAGTCTGGCTGCCTAGCCCCCAGTGTGCACCAACACCCCCCCATACCCCCCCCTTACCCCCGCCCCCCTTCCCCCACATGGATGTCGGTGACGTCACCAAAGTGCTCGATCGCTTCGTGGTAATTTTGTTTTTCTGAACGCAGGCACGCGATTGGTGGCGGCGGCGGCGAAGACAAAATGGCGACACAAAGGTTGGTTCGCTGCGCACGTGCGCACGTTCATCCGTTGTGACGTCACGTCCACAAGTAAACGCCACGCGCCATTTTTTTAAACATTTCCTCACGAAGGCGCCAAATTTTGTAACCAATCATCGTCGAGCAATAGAGGTGAGAGGTCGGTTCGGGGACAGCAGACAGGATACTCAGGGTAGGCACGTGACGATTTCCGTGTGGCAAACCGAGATGAATGATTCGGTTCAATGCAAGAGTTTTTGTTTTGAAAAATCGTTTTTCCAACGACTCGTTTTGTTCTGCCTCATTTTGATTTTTCGTCTCCGTTTGTTCTCTCTTTCGTTCACGTTGCCTCGGTTGTTCCGTCTCTTTAGTTCTATCTCGCTCCTATTGTCTGGCATCGTTTGTAGCTTTTTCATCCACTCTGTCTGCTGTGTTTTGTCTCGTTTGCTCTGTCTCGTTTGTATTATCTGGTTTGTATTGTCTCGTCTGTATTGTCTCGTTTGTATTGTCTCGTTTGCATTGTCTCGTTTGTATTGTCTCGTTTGTATTGTCTCGTGTGTATTGTCTCGTTTGTATTGTCTCGTTTGTATTGTTTCGTTTGTATCGTCTCGTTTGTATCGTCTCGTTGGTATCGTCTCGTTCGCTCCGCTGGCCTAAATGCTTTCAAAAACATCTACACACATCACAAATCACCTAATCACACAGATCGCCAGTAATCAAATCTCTTACGCACACGATACAACGCATGCATTCATCCATCGTGAGTGTAAATAATATATATTTTGAAATCGATTCATCGTCACATGCCTAGAATTTGCCTAATGCCCAGATCAAGTGGATCACTTGCAGTCCACTCACTCCAAGAAACAAACTAAATGTTGTACTTCATATCTTGCACATTATTCAGATTTTCACCGTTATTCTACTCCAATATGTAAATAATTTTAAATAATAAAAAAAAAAATCGATCCGGGCGTTCCGGAACACGTGGCCACGCGAACTCGCTGACCTGCCTACACCGGACACCTATCAAAGAGCTTCACAGCCACATCGGGTTCCTCCTCCTCTCTAAATAAAGATTCTGATTCTAAAAAGGAAACGTGAGTCGACGTCCGGTTATCGGATTGGTCCCCCGGTAGGGTGACGCGGAGCGAGCGGATTGGTTCTTAAAAATCTAAACTGTTTCACTGGGGTCTTAATTAATTTTGGACCAGCTCGCATTCCGAACCTGGTCCGATTCGACTCGATAAATAAATCAATCGACCAGAAGTTGCTAGCAACTTTCTCGAATCGGCCGACATCAAGCGAGGCGCGTGGCAATGAAGCATGCGCCGCTCATTATGCGCTCCTGGTGCAGGTTTGCGGGTAATTAAGTATACAATCAATCAAAGCGGCTGCATATTTTCTTTTTTAATTACCCACAATGATCCACAGCAGCGGATAACGATGACGCGCGGTCTTCCCTTTTGGGTTATTTTACAAGCTAAATCTCGCTGGCCATGAGTGGCAGCACGCAACACGCGCCCGACTGCCGTTGAAGGTCGAAGTCAAATGTGTGGCCACGTGCTGGCAAGATAATTTGTCTTCGGTATAGTCCACCGCTGTTACTGCGTCTCTCGGTGGGGGTCGGTGCACACGGGAGGGGGCGGGGGATGGGGGGCCAGGGGGGGGGCGGGGTTGGAACGGGGGGATCAGAGGAGGGGGGGAAGTTACAGACAGAGAGAGAGAGAGATAAGAGAGAGAGAGACAGGAGAGATGCCAAGACGGAGAAAGAGTAAAGTGGACAGGACAGCTTCGCGTCAGATGACGACGGAGCAACGAGGGGACATTTTTAAATTTAAGCCTCGGGGCGGGCGGGGGCGGGGGCAGGGGGGGCTCTTAACCCGAAGCGATCAGTTGCGGCAACCGTGTGGCCTGCAACTGCTTTTGTCCGCGTCCCAGCGAGCAGTTGCGCAACGGGGCCCAGTTAAACGGGAGCATCATGGATCGTGGCTACAAGCGGGGGAGCGACAGTCGCGCGACCCTGCCGCCGCCGCTGTCTCGGCACAGAAGGCGCGGCGGGAATGGCACCCACCTCCCCCCCCCCAACGTCGCAGCCTCGACAGCGAACGACCGGGGGGGGGGGGGGGGGCTGGGGTGCGCAACTGCTCGCAACCCGTTGCAGAGAGACGTCCACACAACAGCATACACAACAAACACACACAACAAACACACGCGCGCTCGCTCTGGCGAGCGATTCGGTGGCATGCAACCGAGTCGCGCAACTTCATCGCTGCAGGTGCGGGCCCCCAGTGGTGTGGGAGAGAGAGAGAGAAAGACGGGGAGAGATATTTTCTTTTGTTTATCAGAGTGGGGGGGGGGGGGGTTGTGCGATGGGGGGGGGGGGGGCTAGAGGGGAGGGAGGGTGGGGGAGCAGGGGGAAGGGGCGCTGCTTTGTTGTGCTGCGTCTCGTGGCTTATCCGAAAATGCCACCGAAAGTGGAAGCGATGACCACGCCTAGCACCACGCAGCACACGATGATCATGATTTTCTTCTGCTCGACCGGGGACGAGGAGCAGCAGCGGCAGCAGGAGGAGGAAGAAGGAGACGCGGGGCCCGCGGCGTGGACGCGGCCCAGAGGACAAGCGGAGACGGACGGGCAGGCACGGGACAGGCAGGTGGACAGGAGAGACGACAAGAGGGACACACGCACAGGCGGGGAGGGCGACGGGGAGCCAATGAGGTGGACGGACAGACGTACAGGCGAGCGGGTGGACAGGCAGGTGGACATGAGAGACAACAAGAGGGACACACGCACAGGCGGGGAGGTCGACCGGGAGCCAAGGAGGTGGACGGACAGACGTACAGGCGAGCGGGTGGACAGACGGGTGGACAGGGAGGCAAGGTGGTGGGGACAGGCAGATCGGAAGGTTGATATAAAAACAGGAACATGGACAGAGAGGAAGGGGGGTGAATAGCCAGTGGGGGGGGGGGGGGGGGGGTAGACGGACAGGGAGGTGGACAGACAGACAAGCAAGCATACACACGTGCAGACAGACAGGCGAACATATTGGCATGCAGGCAGGTAGGTCGAGAGGTAGGAGGGCGGGCACGTAGAAAGGCAGCACACGCAGGTAGGCAGGCAGGCGGACGTTCACACAGACAGGCAGACGGATGACAGGACAGGCAAGCATGCAGGTCGACGGACAGACAGACACGCAGACAGACACGCAGACAGACAGACAGACGCAGAGGGTACACAGGCACGCAAGTGTTAGTATCTGAATGCAGCGCAGCAATCGATAGACGCGGGGCAACACGAGAAGTCGTCTCTCACTCAGTCGGGGTCAAGCAGTGTGCAACTCACCTGGCGCGTGGGGCTCAACATGTGGACAGGTGTGTTTGTATATGGGCAGGTGTGTGTGTATATGGGCAGGTGTGTGTGTATATGGGCAGGTGTGTGTATATGGGCAGGTGTGTGTATATATGGGCAGGTGTGTGTGTATATGGGCAGGTGTGTGTATATATGGGCAGGTGTGTGTGTATATGGGCAGGTGTGTGTATATATGGGCAGGTGTGTGTGTATATATGGGCAGGTGTGTGTGTATATGGGCAAGTGTGTGTGTGTATATGGGCAGGTGTGTGTGTATATATGGGCAGGTGTGTGTGTATATGGGCAGGTGTGTGTGTATATGGGCAGGTGTGTGTATATATGGGCAGGTGTGTGTATATATGGGCAGGTGTGTGTGTATATGGGCAGGTGTGTGTATATATGGGCAGGTGTGTGTGTATATATGGGCAGGTGTGTGTGTATATGGGCAGGTGTGTGTGTATATGGGCAGGTGTGTGTGTATATATGGGCAGGTGTGTGTGTATATGGGCAGGTGTGTGTGTATATGGGCAGGTGTGTGTGTATATGGGCAGGTGTGTGTATATATGGGCAGGTGTGTGTGTATATGGGCAGGTGTGTGTGTATATGGGCAGGTGCGTGTGTATATGGGCAGGTGTGTGTATATATGGGCAGGTGTGTGTATATATGGGCAGGTGTGTGTATATATGGGCACAGAGAGCGCAGTGAGTGGAGCGCCTAACAATGAATTCCAGAGACAGACAAAACAAAGAGAAAGAGCCCCCATATAGCCTCGAGAGACCGATGGGGCAAGTGCAGTTCGCGGGTTCTGTTGGGCCGTGACGGCCGCGTTTATTCCGTAAGGTGCCCGTGCGAAGCGTGCGTACGGTACATACAGTCTATGTATAGACTGTACATACAGTCTATGTATAGACTGTATGTACAGTCTATGTATAGACTGTACATACAGTATATGTATATACTGTACATACATTCTATGTATATACTGTACACACAGTCTATATATATACGGTACATACAGTCTATGTATAGACTGTACATACAGTTTATGTGTATACTGCACATACAGTCTATGTATATACGGTACATACAGTCTATGTATAGACTGTACATACAGTTTATGTATATACTGCACATACAGTCTATATATATACGGTACATACAGTCTATGCATATACGGTACATACAGTCTATGTATATACGATACATACAGTCTATGTATATACTGCAGCGGTGAGAAGTAGGGACGCGGGGAGAGGGGGGGTGAGGTGGGGGCGTCACGTGGAGGTGGGTGTGATGAGAAGGGGGCATGGGCATGGGGGTGTGATGGGGGTGGGGGGAGCATGGGGGGGGGGGAGGTTAGATGGGGGGGGAGGGGTCCAAATTTGAGAAAACAAAAAAGCAAATCGGGTTTCGTGGTCATCAGCAGAGCCTCGACGACCAACGTAGTGCCGTAGTGCAGCTCTCTATCCCTTCGCGAACATTATAGGAATTTACATTCACTCAGTCGTTCAATAATTAATTATTCATAACAGACGGGCTCTTTGTAGGGCCAGTCCTCGCGTGGTGTCCACCAGAGAACGCGTTTTCGCTAATAACGCGGTTCATCCATTGGGGAACACTTGTTGTGCAACGCGGAACGCGCGCCGTTATAACGCGGAACGCGCGCCGTTATAACGCGAATTCAACCGGGTTCTCAAGGGCAGCGAGTTGATGGTCTTAGCCCGATCACCAGTGACTCGCGTACATACCCATCGACTTGCAGAGAGACCCATCGACTCACGCAGAGACGCATAGACTCACGCAGAGACCCATTGACTCACACAGAGACCCATCGACTCAAGCAGAGTCCCATTGACTCACGCAGAGACCCATAGACCCACATAGAGGCCCAAAGACTCACACAGAGACCCATAGACTCACACAGAGACCCATAGACTCACGCAGAGACCCATAGACTCACACAGAGACCCAGTGATTCACACAGAGACCCATAAACTCAGAGACCCATAGCCTCATACAGAGACGCATAGACTCACACAGAGACCCAGAGACTCACGCAGAGACCCATAGACTCACATAGATACCCATAGACTCACACAGAGACCCATAGAGTCACACAGAGAACCATAGACTCACACAGAGACCCATAAACTCACACAGAGACCCATAGACTCACACAGAGACCCATAGACTCACACAAAGACCCATAGACTCACACAGAGACCCATAGACTCACACAGAGACCCATAGACTCACATAGATAACCATATACTTACACAGAGACCCATAGACTCGCACAGAGACCCATAGACTCACAGAGAGACCCATAGACTCACACAGAGACCCATAGACTCACACAGAGACCCATAGACTCACACAGAGTCCCATAGACTCACAGAGACCTATGGACTCACACAGAGACACATAGACTCACACAGAGACCCATAGACTCACATAGGTACCCATTGACTCATATAGAGACCCATAAACTCACAGAAAAACCCATACACTCACAGAAAAACCCATAGACTCACACAGAGACCCATAGACTCACACAGACCCGTAGACTCACGCAGAGATCCATAGATTCACATAGAGACCCATAGACTCACAGAAAGACCCATAGACTCACACAGAGACCCATAGACTCACACAGAGACCCATGGACTCACACAAAGACCCATAGACTCACAGGAATACCCATAGACTCACGCAGAGACCCATAGACTCACACAGAGACCCATAGACTCACAGAACCCAGACTCACACAGAGACCCACGACTCACACAGAGACCCATAGACTCACAGAGACCATAGACTCACACAGAACCCATAGACTCACACAGAGACCCATAGACTCACACAGAGACCCATGACTCACACAGAGACCCATGACTCACCACAGAGACCCATAGACTACACAGAGACCCATAGACTCACACAGAGACCCATGACTCACACAGAGACCCATAGACTCACAGAGACCCATAGACTACACAGAGACCCATGACTCACACAAGACTATAGACTCACACAGAGACCCATAGACTCACACAGAGACCATAGACTCACAGAGAGACCCATAGACTCACACAGAGACCCATAGACTCACACAGAGACCCATGACTCACGCGGAGACCCATAGACTCACACAGAGACCCATAGACTCACACAGAGACCCATAGACTCACACAGAGACCCATGACTCACACAGAGACCCATGACTCACACAGAGACCCATAGACTCAACAGAGACCCATAGACTCACACAGAGACCCATAGACTCACACGAGACCCATAGACTCACACAGAGACCATAGACTCACACAGAGACCCATAGACTCACACAGAGACCATAGACTACACAGAGACCCATAGACTCACACAGAGACCCATAGACTCACACAGAGACCAGACTCACACAGAGACCCATAGACTCACACAAGACCCATAGACTCACACAGAGACCATAGACTCACAGAGAGACCCATAGACTCACACAGAGACCATAGACTCACACAGAGACCCATAGACTCACACAGAGACACATAGACTAACACAGAGGACCCATAGAACTCACACAGAGACCATAGACTCACACAGAGACCACATAGACTAACACAGAGACCCATAGACTCACACGAGAGACCCATGACCTCACCAGAGACCCATAGACTCACACAGAGACCATAGACTCACACAGAGACCCATAGACTCACACAGAGACCATAGACTCACAGAGACCCATAGACTCACACAGAGACCCATAGACTCACACAGAGACCCATAGACTCACACAGAGACCATAGACTCACACAGAGACCCTAGACTCACACAGAGACCCATAGACTCACAAGAGACCCATAGACTCACACAGAGACACACACAGGACCTTACCACACAGAGACCTATAGACTCACACAGAGACCCATAGACTACACAGAGACCCATAGACTCACACAGAGACCCAAGACTCACACAGAGACCCTGACTCACACAGAGACACATAGACTCACACAGAGACCCATAGACTCACCAGAGAACCCATAGACTCACACAGAGACCATGACTCACACAGAGACCCATATGACTCACACAGAGACCCATGAGACCACACAGAGACCATATACTCACACAGAGACCCATTACTCACACAGAGACCCATAGACTCACACAGAGACCCATAGACTCACACAGAGACCCATAGACTCACACAGAGACCCATAGACTCACACAGAGACCCATAGACTACACAGAGACCCATAGACTCACACAGAGACCCATAGACTCACACAGAGACCCATAGACTAACAGAGACCCATAGACTCACACAGAGACCATAGACTCAACAGAGACCCATAGACTCACACAGAGACATAGACACACAGAGACCCATAGACTCACACAGAGACCCATAGACTCACACAGAGACCCATAGACTCACACAGAGACCCAGACTCACACAGAGACCCTAGACTCACACAGAGACCCATAGACTCACACAGAGACCCATAGACTCACACAGAGACCACAGACTCACAGAGACCCTAGACTCACACAGAGACACATGACTCACACAGAGACCCATAGACTCAACAGAGACCCATAGACTACACAGAGACCCATAGACTCACACAGAGACCCATGACTCACACAGAGACCCATAGACTACACAGAGACACATATACTCACACAGACCCATAGACTCACACAGAGACCATAGACTACACAGAGACCCATAGACTCACACAGAGACCCATAGACTCACACAGAGACCCATAGACTCACACAGAGACCCATAGACTCACAGACCCATAGACTCACACAGAGACCACAGACTCACACAGAGACCCTAGACTCACACGAGACCCATAGACTCACACAGAGACCCATAGACTCACACAGAGACACCAGACTCACACAGAGACCCTAGACTCACACAGAGACCCATGACTCACACAGAGACCCATAGACTCAACAGAGACCCATAGACTACACAGAGACCCATAGACTCACACAGAGACCCATGACTCACACAGAGACCCATAGACTACACAGAGACCATAGACTCACACAGAGACCATAGACTCACAGAGACCATAGACTACACAGAGACCATAGACTCACACAGAGACCCATAGACTCACACAGAGACCATAGACTCAACAGAGACCCATAGACTCACACAGAGACCTAGACTCACACAGAGACATAGCCACACAGAGACCCATAGACTCACACAGAGACCCATAGACTCACACAGAGACCATAGACTCACACAGAGACCCATAGACTCACACAGAGACCCATAGACTCACACAGAGACCTATAGACTGACATAGGAACCCATAGACTCACACAGAGACCCATAGACTCACACAGAGACACATAGACTCACACAGAGACACATAGACTCACACAGAGACACATAGACTCACACAGAGACCCGTAGACTCACACAGAGACCCATAGACTCACACAGAGACTCATGGACTCACACAGACACCCATAGACTCACACAGAGACCCATAGACTCACACAGAGACCCATAGACTCACACAGAGACACATAGACTCACACAGAGACCCATGGACTCACACAGAGACACATAGACTCACACAAACCGGCTTCTCAAGGCTAGCGAGTGGTTGGTCTCAGCCCGGTTCAACGGCGACTGCACAAAGACACCAGATCCACCCTCCTACCCCACCCGGGCTCACATCCTTCATTTGGCTTTCCACTTAATTTGGCAAAAGTAGCATCTGTCAGAATATCTATACAGTATATAGACAGTATATATACAGTATCAATACAGTATATATATACATCCTGTTTGATTGGCACGCGATACATGGCGATGTTAGCGATGCCTCCACATTCGAAGATCGTGGGGGGTGGGGGGGTATAGGTGGGGGGTGGAGGTGGGGGGTGGGAGGGAAGGCGTAGGTGGGGGTTGGAGGTGGGGGGGGTGGGGGGTGGAGGTGGGGGGTGGGGGAGGGAGGGGGTAGGTGGGGGTTGGAGGTGGGGGGGTGGGGGGTGGAGGTGGGGGGAGGGAGGGGGTGGGTGGGGGGTGGAGGTGGGGGGAGGGAGGGGGTAGGTGGGGGGAGCGGAGGTGGGGGAGGGAGGGGGTAGGTGGGGGGGGGCGGAGGTGGGAGGTTGGGGGGGTGGAGGTGGGGGGGCGGAGGTGGGGGGGTGGAGGTGGGGGAGGGAGGGGGTAGGTGGGGGGGTGGGGGGGTGGAGGTGGGGGGAGGGAGGGGGTAGGTGGGAGGGCGGAGGTGGGGGGAGGGAGAGGGTAGGTGGGGGGGCGGAGGTGGGAGGGTGGGGGGTGGAGGTGGGGGGAGGGAGGGGGTAGGTGGGTGGAGGTGGGGGGGGGGGCAACCGCAGCGAATGCATTGAAGCTATCGAGGAGGCGACTAAAGTGCTCAAACGTCGAGAAACAAGGCTGGTAAAGTATTAAATAAAGACGCGTTCATCTCAGCCCTTCCATTGTTTCTCTTTAACCACCAGGTTTCAGCCCCACTGAGCTATGAGCTCTCGTTTATAGGCGACCTGGCCACGCGTGACGATAACTCACTACCAAAGTGCCTGATATAATCATCATCATCACGCGTGGGGGATTTATAGCAGCAGCCAAATCGTCTAGCGGCGCGTTGATTCTAAATGTTGGAAAGGGCCTGGCTGGCAAAAACCCGGAGGTTGAACCCGGAGAACAATCCACGCCACCGCCACCACACGGAGCGAGCGAGAGAACACTCGGAACTCCAAATATACAACAGGAGGCATCGCCTGGGTCCGGGGTCGAACCCACGAAAACCTCCTGCGTGTCAGGCGAGCTTGAGACGTAACGCATCTCAAAGATCTCCCCACCGCACAGCCGCGTGTCTACCACACGTGTGGGCAAGACAAGGGTGAGTGTAGGGGTGAGGAGTGGTTAGTGTCGGGGTGAGGGTAAGGGGTGAGGAGTGGCGTTGATGCGGTGAGTGTAGGGTGAGGTGTGGTGGTGATGATGGGTCGAGTGTAGTGGTGAGGAGTGGTGAGTGTAGGGGTGAGGAGTGGTGAGTGTAGGGGTGAGGAGTGGTGAGGGTAGGGGTGAGGAGTGGTGAGTGTAGGGGTGAGGAGTGGTGAGTGTCGGAGTGAAGGTAAGGGGTGAGGAGTGGTGAAGAGTGGTGAGTGTAGGGGTGAGAAGTGGTCAGGTGTGGTGAGGACGGGGTGAGTGTAGGGGTGAGGTGTGGTGAAGAGTGGTGAGTGTAGGGGTGATAAGTGGTGAGTGTAGGGGTGAGTGTAGGGGGTGAGGAGTGGTGAGTGTAGGGGTGAGGATGAGTTGAGTGTCGGGGTGAGGAGTGGTGAGTGTCGGGGTGAGGGTAAGGGGTGAAGAGTGGTGAGTGTAGGGGTGAGGAGTGGTGAGTGTAGGGGGTGAGGAGTGGTGAGTGTAGGGGTGAGGAGTGGTGAGTGTAGTGGTGAAGAGTGGTGAGTGTAGGGGTGAGGAGTGGTGAGTGTAGGGGTGAGGAGGATGAGGTGAGTGTAGGGGGTGAGGAGTGGTGAGTGTAGGGGTGAGTGTCGGGGTGAGGAGTGGTGAGTGTAGGGGTGAGTGTAGGGGTGAGGAGCGGTGAGTGTAGGGGGTGAGTGTCGGGGTGAGTGTCGGGGTGAGTGTAGTGGTGAGGATCGGTGAGAGGACGGGGTGAGTGTCGCAGTGAGGAGTGGTGAGTGTAGGGGTGAGGAGTGGTGAGTGTAGTGGTGAAGAGTGGTGAGTGTAGGGGTGAGGAGTGGTGAGTGTAGGGGTGAGGAGGATGAGGTGAGTGTAGGGGGTGAGGAGTGGTGAGTGTAGGGGTGAGTGTCGGGGTGAGGAGCGGTGAGTGTAGGGGGTGAGTGTAGGGGTGAGGAGCGGTGAGTGTAGGGGGTGAGTGTCGGAGTGAGTGTCGGGGCGAGTGTCGGGGGTGAGGACTGTAGGGACCGGGTCACGCGAAGGCGATCACGGCCCCCATCACCACGAGGGTGACGATGATCGCCCCAACTAGCATCATCTTCTGTCGAGACCCCAACCCCAGCGAGGGGGGTAGGAGGAGTAGAGGGAATCGCCGTGAGGGTGAGGGGGTGACGTGGTGGAGGGAGAGGGGGAGGGGTAGGAACGGGGAGGGGGGGGCAGGGAGACGGGAATAAACAAAAACCGCATACGTGTCAGACAAATCATAAAGAAAGCAAAGGAAAAAAAATTTACCCGTAAAAACAAAGTTTTTCACTATAAATCCTTTATATGCGTGGCGGTTAGAGTCCTCTCGTCCTCTGGCTTGAGATGGCTGCCACCTATGGGTCAGATAATTGTCTGCCACCATTAAGCAATTGGTAATTAAATATTTTTTTTTCCCTAAACAGTGTAAAATTCTGGAAAACATTTTTCACGAAAATTAATTGTCAGGCACAACGAGTCTGTGTGCAAAATGTCAGCTCGATTGGATGACGGGAAGTGGGTTAAAAAACGACCGAAAGATTTGCACGGTCGTAAGCAAGCAAGCAAGTGAACTTAATATAAAGGATTTAAAAAACCCACAATGACAAAGATACCCCGTATAGCCTTAACAGACCGTTGGGGCAAGTGCCGTTAGCGAGTAGCACCTGTGAAGGTTGGCACGGCGCACGAGAGGAGTGGTGTGGCCAAACCAAACCCCACGCCCGACCGCCTTTGTCTCCCCACTGCCGATGCTCTCACAAGTATTCACGATGGCTGAGTCGACGTAGGGGCGGCCCAGGACCGGCTCACATATTCGCCACCGTTATTGGGTCGACAGCGGGAATTGAACTCGGGTCGCCGGGGTTCGTAGAGGGCAGTGCGCTACCCAGCACACAAAGACAAAGGCTCCCCGTATAGCCTTATCAGACGTTTGGGGGCAAGTGCTGTTAGCGCTTTAGCTGCTATACATTTCCAAATGCTCCGGCTCCATTGAGCTATCATATGTGACAAAGTCCTTTTCTAAAAATAGCTGCGTAGCTCAGTGGGCCTTACCTGGTCAAGTAAAAATGGTTTAGCTTTAGTTTAGGCAGTTTAGTTTCCACCACGCGTTCGTCCTCGGCTGTATCCGTGCATTTATTTTGTTATATATACAAATGCGACGTGAACAGCACAGTCAGCGCCCGCGGCAGGCACCAGGGTCGAGAGTTTCTCTCCACGCTGAGTCGTCGCTCACGGGCAGAGGTCGCAAACGGGTTTTGATTACTTACCCGTACCCGGCCGCACCAGGGTCGCAATCGGGTACCCGTACCCTACCCGATACCTGGGTACCCGTACCCGGCCGGGTATCGGGTAGGGTACGGGTACCCGATTGCGACCTCTGGGATGAAGCCATGTTGCAGGCGCGGGCGGGTTGATTCTAGGAACTTGAATTGTGAGAAGAGACAAGACGTTGGGAAATAAGTGACAAACGGTTACTCACCAGTGACTCACGGCCTACCCGTACCCGGCCGCACCAGGGTCGCAAACGGGTACCCGTACCCGGCCGGGTACGGGTAGCCGGGTATCGGGTACCCGATTGCGACCTCTGCTCATGGCGCAGCCGTCAGCGGCATTGATCGCTCGCTCACACCGAGGAACCTACCGACTCACAACTGCCCAAAACAACAAAGGTAAAGATCTCCCCTCCCCCGTATAGCCTTAACAGACTTAAGGGGGCAAGTGCTGTGAGCGAGTAGCACGACGGGGGATGGGGTGGCCAGCACCACGCCCGGCCGCCTTTGTCTCCCCAGCGGCGATGTTTACCACACACCGCACCAGGTACCCGTTTGAGGCTGAGTCGACCTAGGCGAGGCCCAATGATCGACAAACAATAACAAACACACACACGGGAACTAAGGGGAGGGAGGGGGGGACGGGCAGGGGGGGGGAGTAGAAAGGTAGGAGGAGGAGGTGGTGGTGGGGGACGATTAATTGAGGAGGAGACGGGAGAATGAGTGAGGGAGGGAGTGGATTTGAGGAGAGGGGAGGGAGGGATGGGGAAGGAAATAAGAGGGAGGAGGGTGAGGGAGTGAGGAGAGGGAGGAGGGGAGAAGAGAGAGGAGAGGGAGGGATGGAGTGAGGAGAGGGAGGGAGGAGTGAGGAGAGGGAGGGGAGGAGTGAGGAGAGGGAGGGGAGGAGTGAGGAGAGGGATGATAGGGAAAGAGTGAGAGGGTGGCATTGAGGGAGAGAGAAGAGGCACGAGAGGGAGAGATTGAAGCCGGCAGGGAGTGTGGGGAACCGCGCTTTATGGAGGCTATGAACCATGATGCCGCACAGAGGAGGAGGAGGAAGAGGGAGGGACAGAGCGAGGGGGGCGGGGGGGTGAGAGGGTGGGGGTCGCGCAGGGGGGCGGGGGGGTGCTCCTCCTGGTGACTGGTCCAGGCACTCACCCGGCGCGCCTTGCTCTGGTATTTCACGGCCTTCTTGGTGTCGGACACGGCCCTCTCCACGTAGTCCACCGAGTGCTCCACGTTGTACTCTATGCGGTCAATCATCTCGCCCTGAGAGTCGCGGGTGGGGACATTGGGGAGATGTTAACAGAAGCATCGGGGAGACGTCACAAGCGCAACTCGGGTGACACTGTGGCACGCTCGGCGCTGGGTGCCGTTCCCTTACCGAGGGCCGAATAGAACGTTCAGACGCCTTTGGAGAGCGACGCGTTGATGCTAACAGCCGCCACAGCGCTCGTCGTGCCAGGCTAGGTGCGCTTTGCAGCCGTCGCGTCAAATTGTGGAAGGTGCAGGAAGAGGTCACGGGACAGACCCAGCAGGTGTCATGGGCTGTGCTGCTGCTGTGCCAGGCTAGGTGCAGGAGGAGGTCACGGGACAGACCCAGCAGGTGCCATGGGTTCACTGACTGAGATGACCGGTAGATGCACCAGCTGTACCCCCTACTGTGCCAACTTGTTGTGTTTTGGCCATCCCGGCGCTACGTTCGTTGTTGTGAGTGTCGCTCCTCCGCCCTCCGTTGTTGTTGGAGGGCGACTGCCTCCAACTGCCCAGTAGCGTCCTTCACGAGCCTCCTCAACAGAGGCCGATCTTGACACCGCTGGTACCAGCCCGTGCAGCACTCATTTAGCCCCTTCTATCCAGCCAAATATAAGTTGGGCATGCGGTGGATGGGCACGCAGGCTACATGACCCAGCCAAAAGAAGCCTCGCCTGCCAGAGGATTTCACTGATGATGATCGTGATGGTGAGATGTCCAGATCTTTCAAGGATTTGTGAGTAAACCCAGGATGGATCGTAGGCAGGCCGGCCTGAAAGCTTCAAACTGGCGCAGATGTTCCATGAGAGGAGTCCACGTTTCTCAAGCGTAGAGAAGGGAGGGCATGACTGTGGCCGAGAAGATCGCTTCCACACAGCGTTATGCAGCTGACGAAAAAAAATAATGCCACTCGGCTGATTCAGTGAGACATCTGCTGCCAAACCGAAGGTGGGCATAGGCACACGATACAGGTACTGAAACTTCTCCACTCTCTCCATACTTTTCCCATCACTCATGTCGAGTTGAGGGGGTGGAGTATTGGATGATACAATATACGCAGGGAGGTGCTCAGTTTTGGTGGCCTGATGTTAAGGCCCCACCTCTGAGTGGCACGCTCCAGGTTCAGCAGCAGAACCTCCAACTCATTCTCAGAGTGAGTAGCAACCACCAGATCATCAGCGTACGTAACATGGTTGACCAGTAGGGTGCCATCCCTTGACCACACCCGGGCATTGATCAGCCACCCATTGTGTTTGTATCAGATATAAATTCCACTGGTCCAGCCATGGAAGGCTTCTCAAACTACGTGGTCGAAGATGATGTTAAATGTTAAGATGATATTAAATGCTAAGATGACACATTCACACACACACACACAGACACACACACTCATGTAGAAAGACAAATATCCACCGTATAGCCTTCGCAGACTGTTGGGGCAGGTGCTGTTAGCGAGCATCTATGAAGGTCGGCACGACGCACGAGGGGGTGGGTGGCCAGCACCACGCCCGGCCGCCTTTGTATCCCCAGTGGAGATTGTTACACACCGCACCAGGTCATCATTTGAGGCTGAGTCGACCTAGTCGAGGCCCAGAACGGATTCAGATAATATTGTGACTGGTGTTGGCCGTGAGCGGGAAACGACCTCTGGGTTCGTAGCACAGCGCACTGACCACTGCACTACCACTTCCCCGCAGACACACAGACACACACACACACAGACACACACAGACACACACACACAGCCACACACACACACAGACACACACACACAGACACACTAATATATACACACACAGACACACACACACAGACACACAGGCACACACACAGACAGACACACACACACACAGACACACACACAGACACACACACAGACACACACACACAGGCACACTAATATATACACACACAGACACACACACAGACACACACACACACAGACACACACACACACAGACACACACACACAGACACAAACAGACACACACACACAGACACACACACACAGACACACACACAGACACACACACAGACAGACACACACACACAGACACACACATACACACAGACAGGCACACACACACAGACACACACACACAGACATACACACACAGACACACACACACACAGACACACACAGACACACACACACAGACACACACACACACAGACACACACAGACACACACAGACAGACACACACACAGACACACACACAGACACACACACACACACAGACACACACAGACACACACAGACACACACAGACACAGACACACACAGACACACACAGACACACACACACACAGACACACACACACACACAGACACACACCTGACTCTCGACCAGCATGGCCATGTCGAGGAACATGTCGTGCAGCTCGCGGATGCTCGTCTCCAGCTTGATGATGTCGTTGTGCCGGGACTCGATCTCGCTCAGAGCCTGCTTGTCGATCTTGGAGTCGAGCACGATCTAGGCGGCGTGAGGGGAGGGGGGGGAGTGGGGCAGGGTCAAGAGGTCAGATCGCACCTGAGAACCCCCCACACCAACTTCTGAAGCCCCCCCCCCCGCATCCCCTAGAACTTTCTACGCATGTCTCTGTGTGTGTCTGTATTTGCGTTTCTCTCTGACTGTGTTTCTGTGTCTCTGTATCTACGTCTGTATCTATGTCTGTATCTGTACGTGTGTCTGTGCGTTTGTGTGCTTCTGTGTGTCTGTATATGTGTGTCTCTGTGTCTATATCTATGTGTGTTTGTATCTCTCTATCTGCATCTCTGTGTGTCTGTGTCTCTGTATCTGTGTGTATCTATGTCTGTATCTGTATGAGAAAGTGTGTCTGCATCTGTGTCTATGTGTCTATGTTTCTATGTCTGCATCTGTGTCTATGTGTCTATGTCTGTATCTGTATCTATGCGTGCCCGTGTCTCTGCCTCTGCATCTCCACGTGTCTGCGTCTGTGTATCCGCTTGCGTCTGTGTTTATTTCCCCCCCTTTTACAGGCGCTCGCAAACCAGCCCTCGGCCCCAGCAGTCTGTTGGAGGCTACATTGGGGAACCTCTGTCTTTGTGTGAGTCTGGCATTCACCCCGGACGTGAAGATCGCGGGGTTGCCGCTCTCCAGCATGTCCTCCAGCTCCTCGTTAGTGGTCGTCTTCCCAGCTGAACACATCAGCAGCAGCATCATCATCAGCAGCATCATCAGCAGCGTAGTCAGCATCATCATCACCACCATCATCATCAATCACCGGTGTTATTATCGCGTAACTTTGTCGCTTGCTCCGACGTTGGGTCAACAAATATAGACACGCAGAGACAACGTTGGGTTAACGTTGGAGCAACGTTGGAGCAACGTTGCTCAAACGTTCAGGCAACGTTCAGGCAACATTGCAGCTATGTTGTTCTAACGATGGGGCAACGTTGGTGCAACTTCCAGGCAATGTTGGTCCAAGATTCATCCAATGTTGCAGCAACGTTGTTCTAACGTTCAGGCAACGTTGGTGCAACGTTCAGGCATCGCTAGCCGAACGTTGGCATGCTGACTGGGTATCCCGGGCTCTTGAGTACTCGCCCGGTTAGACAACACAAACTTGAAGCGTCAAGTCGACGTCTCACGACGACGACGACGCCGCAAAGAGCACGAGCAGGAACATGTTTTTTTTTTTTGGGGGGGGGGGGGTGGGTGGGGCAATAGCAGTGGAACTACAGGGGGGCGAAATTGCAGGGCTGCTCCTTTAGCTTCCACACACTTGTCATTCACACGAATCTTTCATTGTCAGCATCGTCAGCATCATGCATCTCATCATCGCGGCCATCATCAGCATCGTCAGCATGATACATCTCACCATCACGGCCATCATCAGCAGCATCGTACATATCACGATCACCATCAGCATCATCAGCATCGTTATCGCGAAACAACTTCCTTACGACAAACACCATCATCAGCAGCAGCAGCATCATCAGTACCATCATCACGTGCCTCCGCGTGTCACACGTGACCCTGACAAAGACCCCGATAGTTTATTTTTTACGCGCGGGTGGCCCTAGGGGGTGGGGGTTGAGGTGGGAGGGGGCTGGGGGGGGAGGTGGGAGGGGCTGGTGGGGGGGGCTGAGAGGTGGGAGGATCACGTGATGGTGAATTAAACGACTATTTTTAAACCATTTTTATTTTATTGCACCAGGTCAGGCCCACTGAGTTGTGTAGCTCTTTTTCAGAAGCGACCTGGCTGCCACAAATGATAGCTCGACGAACGTGGCTCTCTCATCACCGTGTGGACATTTATATCAGCAAAACGCTCAAAACACGTGACGTTCATTCCGAACGTGCGAGGGAAAACCCGGAGGAGGACGCGGATCAAAAAGAAAAAATCCACGCGACCACGTGGAGAGAGACACCGCAAACTCCAAATATACAGCAGCGGCAGGCGTCAGGGTCGGGATCGTACCCACGACCTCCTGTACACCAGGCGAGGTAGTTAACATATCCTAGCCACAGTGATGATGATGACAGAGAGACACCGCAAACTCCAAATATACAGCAGGCGTCAGGGTCGGGATCGTACCCACGACCTCCTGTGTACCAGGCGAGGTAGTTAACATCTCGGGGAAGAGGGGGGGTTGAGAGGCGAGGGTGGACGAATGGAGCGGAGGGGCCATGAGTGGAAGGTGGTGGTGGGGGGCTGAGCGTGGGGGTGGGAGGGGGATCAAAGATGAAGGAAGAGGGAGCTGAGTGAGAGGTGAGACCACTGTGGATGAGTGGTGCGAGTGGGGGGGTGGGCTAGTGGGTGGCTGTGGAGGAGACTGAGTGGGGGGGGTGTGTGTGGGGGGGGGCTGACAGGGCCCGCGTGGCTGCCCGCTAATTAAGGCCATGCATCACGTGCACAATCTCTCACGGGCCCTCGGTGCTGACGTCAGCGAGCCGGTCAGCGCGCGACCTTTTCTCGCGCCTCTCACGCCCTCCCTCTCTCTCTCTCATCCGCACGCGCGGCACAAGCGCGCGAGCCACTCCACTGCTGGATTACGACGGCACCCCACACCCCCCTCTCTCCCTCCCAACACCTCACAACGGCAGGTCGGGAGGGGGGAGGGGGGAGGGGGTAACCGCCCCCCGCGTAGCAGTGAAAATTCATTGCGTTTTAAATTGTTATTGTTATCACTTTAAACTTGAAATTTTGGGACACCCCCAAACCCCTACCTCCCACGCTATGTGTTAGTCATGGGGGGGGGGGGGAGGTTGACCATACTTCACCACGCTGGTCATTGCAGGTTGGTAAATAGTTGGTAAATAGAGCAGGGGGGGCAGAAAGTGTGGGGAGATGTGTGGGGGGTGCACGAACATCTGAACCGGTTCTGGGCCTCCCCCAGGTCGACTCGGCCTTAAGTGAGTCCTGTACCTGGTGCGGCTTGCGCACACTTGCGAAAGCAGTTCAACATCGGCACTGGGGAGACAAAGGCGGCCGGGCGTCGTGGTTTCTGGCCACACCGTCCCCCGTCGTGTGCCGTGGTGGCCTTCATTCGGTGCGCCAGTCGCGAACGGCACTTGCCCCAACAAGGGTCCGTTGAAGGCTACCAGGGGGGGCCTTTGTCTTTGCATTGTGTGCGCGGGCTTTGAAGGTCACGTCTCTGTGAGTTCATTTGACCTTGGCCGACCTCCACCCCTGAGCGAGCCACTTGGAGGTGACGAGAGGACGCCACTCACGCGGGACACGTGGGGGGGAGGAGGGGGGGGGGCGGGGTGGGGCGTTCAAGATTTGGGGAGGGCGACGCTGAAACCGTAAAGTATTCAATAAAGTGTGCATTGATCCACGGCTGGATGGTGCGAGGGAGGGAGGGAAACCGGGGAGTGATGTTGGAGCGAGTGATGTTGGAGAGAGTGATGTTGGAGCGAGCGATGGAGTGAGCGAGTGAGGGAGGCATCCGGTGATGGAGAGGACAAATGGAGAACGGCGTGAAGGAGTGAGTGAAGGAGTGAGTGAAGGAGCGAGTGACAAAGCAGCGAGTGAATGACAAAGGAGGGAGCGATGGTGGGGAAGGCAGCAGTGACGGAGGGAGGCGAACGAGTGATTGAATGACGGAGGCAGTGACGGAGAGGGTGCGGAGGGGCGTTCACGTGGTGGGAGGCATTCATCCAGCAGTGGACTGATCATGGAGTGTGCGCGGAGTTCTCGTACTGATCTCGAGCTGCCTCTGGATGCGCCCCTTGCACCGCTCGCGGTAGTCGGACTGCGTCGAGTTGTACTCCGTCATCACCTCCACGAACTTGCGCGACAGCGTTGAATGCTACGCGGGGGGAGGGTGGGGGCGAAGGGGGTCAGTCGTGAAGTCAGCAAGTAGAGAAGCAGAGGGGGCAGGTGGAGAGCCGGACGGGACGGACAGACGGAGAGATCGGGACGATAGCAGCACGGGGACAGGCAGATGGGTTGACGCTTTTGGCCGGATGAACGCGACGGACAGACGGAAAATTGCTATCGACAACAAAATTGCCATCGACCGAGTTGCTGCCAACAATATTGCTTTGAACAACATCGCTATCAACAAAATAGCTTTCAATGCCAAAATTGCGATTAACAATTTTGCTATCAACAAAATTGCGATCAACAAAATTGTTATCAACAACATTGCTATCAAAAAATATTGATATCAACAAAATTGTTACCGACAAAATTGTTATCAACAAAATTGTTATCAACAAAATTGCTATAAACAATATTGATATCAACAAAATTGTTACCGACAAAATTTTTATCAACAACATTGCTATCAAAAAAATTGCTATCAACGAAACTGCTGTCAGCAAAACTACAATCAATAATATTGCTATCAACAAAACTGCTCTCAATGACATCGCTATCAACACAATTGCTATCGACAAAGCTGATATCAACAAAACTGCTCTCATCAACTAATGAAGTCCACGTCGCACGGGAGATCTGTGAGCCTTGCTGCGTATGCCCATTTCCTCCGTACCCCCCATCCCCACCCCTTCACCCCCCTCCTCCGCCCCCCCCAGACCCCCTTAAAGGGTCAGTAGCTTCAGGGCGGGGTTCCCCTTTGTAGCTGCGCTGTTTGCCGTGGGACCTGCGCGGACGAGATAAGGGAACTCGCCAACAGCGCGCGGTCGACAACACTCCCACGGTATTAACGACTGCCCCACCCCTGCGTCTCCCCGCTGCCCCCATCCCACCCACCCACAGAGACAAAGATCCCCCGTGTAGCGTTGACCAGGCCGTAGGGGCAAGTGCTGTTAGCGAGCCCGATGATTGGTAAAGAACGTGGATTTAACTGTGTCAGTTACGCCACGTAATTATACTGGTAGGAACGAAGTGGACCAGACCACCAATAGATTAATGTGTCCGTCCGTCCGTCCGTCCGTCCGTCCGTCCGTGGGAGGGGTGGTGTTGAGGGTGGTGTTGGAAATGAAAGACTACGAGTCTTTAAATCTCACAGCGTTTATTGTCAAAACAAACACTTTTAATTAACGTTACACTAGAATACAGTATTTTTTTCTTTAACTCCTCTATACCCGGTCGATATCTCTGTACCGGTACTAAGTATTATTCCTACCAGCCCACCCCGCAGGGTCCTGTTATATTCTGCATGTTTGTTTCTAAAATGTGTGGAGCGGTAGTGTAGCGGGCAGCGCGCTGCGCTACGAACCCGGCCGCCCGATTCCCCGCTCACGGCCAACACCGGTGACAAATGATCTGAACCGGTCCTGGGCCTCCCCTAGGTCGACTTAGCCTCAAATGGGTATCTGGTGCGGTACGTAAAAACATCGCCACTGGGGAGACAAAGGCGGCCCGGCGTGGTACTGGCCACCCACCCCCTCGTGTACCTTGTCGGCCTTCTCTAGGTGCTCGCTAATAGAACTCGCCCCAACGGTCTGGGATCTTTGTATCGACGACGCATCTCTTGCGCGTGTCTTTGTCTCTAATGCGTGTCCATGTGGCTATCAACGAGGTCGAGAATGAATACATCGACACAAACCTCCTCCTTCACCGTTCCTACCCACATCATCGATAATAAATATTCAGTGTGGGTCACCGGGGCGTGCAGGGGGGGGGGGCGGGGGAGATAGGGTGGGGGCAGCGGAGGGGGGGGGTAGGGTGGGGGCAGCGGGGGGGATGAAATGGGGGGAACGGGGGATAGGGTGGGGGGCTGCGGGGAGTGAGGGGGCTAATGATGTCGACATTCCTACCAACACTTTCAGTCACGACCACGAATGCCACTCGTAAATATTTGCTCCCGCTCCTTGTGCTATGCTACAACGAATACCCCCCATCCCCCCGCTCCTCCCCCATACCCCGCCCCTCCCCCATCCCCCGCCCCCTCCCCCATCCCCCGCCCCTCCCCCATCCCCCGCCCCTCCCCCCATCCCCCGCCCCTCCCCATCCCCCGCCCCTCCCCCATCCCCCGCCCCTCCCCCATCCCCCGCCCCTCCCCCCATCCCCCCGCCCCTCCCCCATACCCCGCCCCTCCCCATCCCCCGCCCCTCCCCCATACCCCGCCCCTCCCCCATCCCCCGCCCCTCCCCCCATCCCCCCGCCCCTCCCCCTCCCCCGCCGCCCCTCCCCCCATCCCCCGCCGCTCCCCCATCCCCCCGCCCCTCCCCCCATCCCCCCCCGCCCCCCCCATCCCCCGCCCCTCCCCCATCCCCCGCCCCTCCCCCCATCCCCCGCCGCCCCTCCCCCCATCCCCCCGCCGCCCCCCCCATCCCCCCGCCCCTCCCCCATCCCCCCGCCGCCCCTCCCCCCATCCCCCCGCCGCCCCTCCCCCCATCCCCCCCCCGCCCCTCCCCCATCCCCCCGCCGCCCCTCCCCCCGCACCTGCGTCTTGCGTATCCTCAGGTCGGCCGAGGAGCGATTCTCCGTCTCCTCCTTCTCGATGTCTTGCTCGATGGCTGTGGGAGAGCAGCGGTTAGACAGGGTGGTGAGTGTGTGTGTGGTGAGTGTGTGTGTGGTGAGAGTGTGTGTGGTGTGTGGTGTGTGTGTTGTGTGGTGAGTGTGTGGTGTGTGGTGAGTGTGTGTTGTTGGTGAGTGTGTGTGTGTGTGTGGTGCGTGTGTGTGTGTGTTGTGAGTGTGTGTGTGGTGAGTGTGTGTGTGGTTCGTGGTGATGTGGTGAGTGTGTGTGTGGTAGTGTGTGTGGTGGGTGTGTGTGTGTGTGGTGAGTGTGTGTGTGTGGTGAGAGTGGTGTGTGTGTGTGTGGGTGTGTGTGTGTGTGTGAGTGTGTGTGGGTGAGTGTGTGTGTGGTGATGTGTGTGTGGTGAGTGTGTGTGTGTGGTAGTGTGTGTGTGGTGGAGTGTGTGTGTGTGGGTGTGAGTGTGTGTGTGTGGTGAGTGTGTGTGTTGTGGTGCGTGTTGTGTGTGTGTGGTGAGTGTGTGTGTGTGTGGTGAGTGTGTGTGTGTGTGTGGGAGTGTGTGTGTGGTGAGTGTGTGTGTGGTTAGTGTGTGTGTGGTGAGTGTGTTGTGTGTGGTGAGAGTGTGTGTGTGTGTGTGGTGTGTGTGTGTGTGGGTGATGGTGTGTGTGTGTGGGTGAGTGTGTGTGTGTGTGGTGCGTGTGTGTGTGTGGTGAGTGTGTGTGGTAGTGTGTGTGTGGTGAGTGTGTGTGTGGGTGAGTGTGTGTGTGTGTGGTGCGTGTGTGTGTGTGTGGGGGGAGTGTGTGTGGTGGGTGTGTGTGGTGAGTGTGTGTGTGTGGTGTGTGTGTGGTTAGTGTGTGTGTGGTGAGTGTGTGTGTGGTGAGAGTGTGTGTGTGTGTGTGGTGTGGTGTGTGTGGTGTGGTGTGTGTGTGTTGAGAGTGTGTGTGTGTGTGGTGTGTGTGTGTGTGTGGTGAGTTGTGTGTGTGGTGATGTGTGTGTGTGTGGTGAGTGTGTGTGGTGTGGTGAGTGTGTGTGTGTGGTGCGTGTGTGTGTGTGTGTGGTGAGTGTGTTGTGGTGATGTGTGGGTGTGGTGTGTGTGGTTAGTGTGTGTGTGGTGAGTGTGTGTGTGTGGTGAGAGTGTGTGTGTGTGTGTGGTGTGTGTGTGTGGTGAGTGTGTGTGTGGTGAGTGTGTGTGTGTGTGGTGAGTGTGTGTGTGTTGTGTGGTGAGTGTGTGTGGTGAGTGTGTGTGTGGTTAGTGTGTGTGGTGAGTGTGTGTGTGTGGTTAGTGTGTGTGTGGTGAGTGTGTGGTGTGTGTGTGGTGAGTGTGTGTGTGTGGTTAGTGTGGGTGTGTGGTTAGTGTTGTGTGTGGTTAGTGTGTGTGGTGAGTGTTGTGTGGTGAGTGTGTGTAGTGAGTGTGTGTGGTGAGTGTGTGTGTGTGTGGTTAGTGTGTATGGTGTGGTTAGTGTGTGGTTAGTGTGAGTGTGTGTGGTGAGTGTGTGTGTGGTTAGTGTGTGTGTGTGAATGTTTATGAGTGGTTAGTGAGTGTGTGGTAAGTGTGTGTGTGGTTAGTGAGTGTCATTAGCGTGTGTGTATGCGTTTATAGAGACTTCGACTCAGAAAGAGAGAGCGAGAGACACCCAGATCCTGGACACGAACTCAAGCTCGCAACGAAACTGACTCCGACACGGCCAAGTGAACACGACAAACCAAACCAACACGCAGAGACACATTTGTTTTTCGAATTCGGTTTAAAAAACATCAACCCTCTCCCCGCAAATATTTCAAGAGCCGCAATGCACCGTGGTGGTGACCACGTGACGGCGGTTAGCCCCTTCACAAGGAACGTGACGGAAGCCGGCCCTTGAAGAGCCGCGTGTGGCCTCAGGTTACCTACAGCCCCCCTGGTCATGGCCATCACGAACCACGAGGACACGAACCTTTTAACTTGGAGCGCACGCGGTTGGCTGTCTTCTTGATGTCTGCCATCAGGTCTTCCAGTTCTTGCTTGGTCTCTGTGCAAAACGGCAGCAGTGCAGCAAAGTCGGTGAGTGGATCTCCCCACGTTTGAGCGGTGGTGGGGGTGGGGGAGTTCGTTTGACCATACTTCACCACGCTTGTTTGGTGCATGCTGCTGCTGTTTCCTTATTTGATTAGTGGGAGTTTTTTATTTTAATTTTTGTTGTCCTTTTGGTGACATCCAGATCACTCCTGCGAATGAGACTTCTCTGTCCCAGTCTCTTGAGTTACCTGGCTATGTGAAGTCAAATTGGACACTCACCCACTCACTCATGTGACTCACTTACCCACTCATTAGTTAACTCACCCCCCACTCACTCACCCACCCACTCTTGCGAATGAGACTTCTCCATCCCGGTCTCTTGAGTTATCAGCTGGTTCAACGAAATCAACTTGAACCTCGAACGCGGGCGGGGCTTCAGCACAGGCGTGAACGCATAGGAGTACAGTACCGTACAACACATGGCCATTCCCTGCTTTGATGGGCATTGAGGCACTGGTGCTCATCTCCCATTGACAGCCCTGAGACGGCGGTGGAAATTCCACATTCCTATGCCGGGAGCGAGTCTACCCGTAAGGACAACTCGCACAACACAAAGCGGCACTCGTTTCGTCGACCTCCTCCCACAGTCACGGTGGCCTCAGTCGACAACACCCCCGCCACTCACCCCAAGCAGGATGTGTTATGAAGAAGGGTCAAGGCTCGAAACGTCGCCTGATGTATATTGCATTATTTCAAGGCCACACCGCGTTACTGACGCACGCCTACAGATGTTTTGGTTTCGTCGCGTTAATTAATTTCCTCGATGTGGTCCTGGGTTTTTGGCGATCGTCGGCAAGGCACGCAAACAAGCCTCGCAGCTGGACGGAGCCACGGCGGGGCAGGCGAAAGGCGAGGACACGATGGGAAGTCCGAGCTAAACGATGATGTTAGTCACCAGGTAACGCAGCAAGTAAAACCCCACTCAGCCTGGACCTCTTGTACAGAGGCGACCTGGCCACACGCGATGATGATGATTATAGCTGCTCATCCTCGCGGCGGCTGATATCATCATCATCACCATTATAATCATCACCATCATCACCATTATAATCATCACCATCATCACCATTATAATCATCACCATCATCACCATTATAATCATCACCATCATCACCATTATAATCATCACCATCGTCATCACGTGGGGATTTATAGCAGCAGCCAAATTATCCTCAATGTGTTGTTGTTTCTTGAGGTAGGGGTTGGAGGGGGGGGGGGGCAAACCCGGAGGAGGAACCCGGAGAACAACCCACGCCACCACCACCACGGGGAGGGAGGGAGAGAGAACACGCGGAACTCCAAATATACAACAACAGGCATCGCCCGGGTCCAGGATCGAACCCACGAAACCTCCTGCGTATCAGTTTGAGTATCAGCGAGTTTGAGACGTAACGTATCTCAAAGCATCGGCCTAAATTCGCGCGAGCAAGGGACCAATTTTGGAATTCTCTCCCATCACCACCAGCACCATCATCACCACCATAAAAATATACAACGATCCCCCCGTGTAGCCTGGAACAGGCTGTTGGGGCAAGTGCTGTTAGCGAGCACCTATGAAGGCCGGCACGGCACACGAGGGGGTGGGTGGCCAGCACCACGCCCAACGGCCTTTGTCTCCCTAGTGGCGATGTTTACACACCGCACCAGGTACTCATTTGAGGCTGAGTCGACCTAGGGGAGGCCCAGGACCGGTTCAGATAATCGTCACTGGTGTCGGTCGTGAGCGGAAATCGAACTCGGGTCGCCGGGTTTGTAGCGCAACGCGCTAACCGCTACACCACCACTCCCCACCACAACCACCATCAATCACCAGCATCACTACCACCACCATCATAACCATAACCGTCATCATCATCACCACCACCATCATCTCCACCATCATCACCACCACCATCATTACCACCACCTCCACCACCACCATCACCTCCACCACCATCACCACCATCACCACCATCACCACCACCACCATCATCACGACCACCACCATCAACACCATCGTCTCATCGACTTCCCGCTCCGCCTAATCCCCCAAACTCCCGTAACGCAAAATGCTCGCTCGTTTTAAAAAAAAAACAAGCAGCGTCCGACAACTCCTCTCTTGTGACAACGTTGACGACGATGATTGTCGCTGCCCCCCCCCCCCCCCCCCCCCGTGGCGTGCTCCAGCAAATTGTTTTGTAAACCCCTTAACCCCTCCCGCCACCACTACCACCACATCCACCACCCCCCAAGGATGTTTTCCTCGCCCCACACGCAGAGTTAATCACGGGCTCCCTCTCTCTCCTCTCTCTCTCCTCTCTCTCACCGGAGCCGCTATAGACTTGGTGTCTTCATCAAATCCACATTCCTCTGCCGGCTGTCCGCACTGCGCTAATTTTCCGCCGAGGAAATTGGAAATCGCCATCTCCCCTACCCCCCGATGCGCGCCTCTCGTCCCGCGGACACGGGGAGGCGAGATGGTCTCTCGGGTGTGAGTGGGTATATGAAGGGGGTATAAGGAGGGGGTGGGGGGGTTATATATGGCCCGTTCGACTCCACGCGACTCGATCTCCGGGCGCGGCAGCTGACGTCGTAGACGTTGATAATTGTTTTTTTAACCTATCTGTCAACAAATCTGGCAGCTTTTTTTTTTTTACAAGGAGCCATGTTTGCATAGACCACAATACCTGCAGCCATAATGCAAACAAAAAACACAACTCTGATAATATATGCACTGTCCTTGAAGTTGATTGGTCCACACCCGAGACAGCTTTCCTTAGAGCCCAGTCTCACATGGGTTGGACCAGATGACGCCAAAAGGCGCACAACTCAAAGACAATGCACCATCAGAGTATGAGAGCTCGGGGTAAGCATTTACACCATTGGAACCTCATTTGACAGTAAAAAATATGATAATTGTTTTTTTACCCTTCTATCTGGCAACAAAATTGACACCTTTTTTACAAGGAGTCATGTTTGCATAGACCACAATACCTGCAGTCATAATGCAAACAAAAAACATAACTCTGATAATATATGCACTGTCCTTGAAGTTGATTGGTCCACACCCGAGACAGCTTTCCTTAGAGCCCAGTCTCACATGGGTTGGACCAGATGACGCCAAAAGACGCACAACTCAAAGACAATGCACCATCAGAGTATGAGAGCTCGGGGTAAGCATTTACACCATTGGAACCTCATTTGCCATTAAAAAAAATATGATAATTGTTTTTTTACCCTTCTATCTGGCAACAAAACTGACACCTTTTTTTACAAGGAGTCATGTTTGCATAGACCACAATACCTGCAATCATAATGTCTCACCTGGCACGCGACAGGCGCCGTCGATTCCATTCCATTCCATCTCCCGTCGTTGCCGTTTGAGTACCGGTGCAAGTGCATTCCTACCCACCACCACCACCACCAGCACCCCCAGCGCACCACGTCACGCCGCCTTTAGCTCCCCACCGCTGGTGTTTACAACGCTGCTACCCGGCAACTGATTTTAGGCCAAGTCGACGTAGGCGAGGTCCGGGCCCCGTTCGGATATTCGTCACCGACGCTGGTCGAACTCGCGCCGCCGCGGCCACCGCTCTTCACGAGCACACATTGCACGAGGCAAAGATCCCCCGTATAGCCTCAACAGACTGTTGGAGCAAGTGCTGTTAGCGGTGAGCACCTGTGAAGGATGCGCACGGCACACGAGAGGGGGTTGGCGGCAAGCACCACGCCCGACCGCCTTTGTCTCCCCAGGTGGCGATGTATATACACGCCTGCACCACGTACTCATTTGAGGCCGAGTCGACCTAGGGGATGCCCAAGACCGGATTAAAATAATCGTCAACGCTGGTGGTGTTGGTCGTGGGCGGGAATCCAACTCGGGTCTCTGCGTAGCGCAGCGCGCTAACCGCTGCACCACCGCTCTCCCGCACGTTACACAACAACAACAACACTACAGTGGCGGTGACGTCACCGCGGCGCTTGTGCCATGCTAGGTGCACGTTGAAGGGCACGTCAAGTGTCGAAGGCTCGCTGCCTGCGATAGGGGCACGGAACAGACACAGGTGCCATGGGTTGACTGAGATGACTCCCAGATGCACCACCCAACACGTTACACACTCACTCAGAGCCTTAACAGACTGTTGGGGCAGGTGCTGTTAGCGAGCACCTATGAAGGCCGGCACGGCACACGAGGGGGTGGGTGATCAGCACCATGCCTGGCCGCCTTTGTCTCCCCAGTGGCGATTTTAACACACTGCAGCGCGCTAACAGCTACACTACCGCAACACATTACACACTCACTCGCGCATTCACTCACTCGCGCATTCACTCACTCGCGCATTCACACACTCGAACACTCACTCACACACACTCAAACACTCACTCACACTCACTCAAACTCACTCACTCAAACTCACACACTCACTCACACACACTCGCACACTCACTCGCACGCTCACTCGCACACACACTCACTCATACTCACACACTCGAACACTCACTCACACACTCACTCGCACACACACTCACTCATACTCACACACTCGCACGCTCACTCCCACAAACACTCACTCACTCTCACACTCACTCGCACACTCACTCACTCACTCGCACACTCACACTCACTCAGACACGGGAGGGATTACTAATGAACGGGCACGCGGTTAGGCCTGTGCGCTGGCGCTGTGATCACAACTCGAGGAGCGGACTGCATCCACGGGGATTTGGTACAGGGGGTCTCTCAACAGCGGCATCGCGAGCACTGTCACCAATGAACTCTACTACTTTGAAGGGCAATTGCCTGGAACGTCGCCTATTATTTATTTGTTTCTCCCTGGGGCATTGATGTTGACGAATGTGTCGAGTTTTTTTTCTAATTGTCACTAGCAATATCATCATCATCAGCAGCAGAATTATGAGCAGCAGCATCATCAACAGTGGTAGAGGCATTATGACCATAATCAGCAGCAGCAGCAGCATGATCAGCAGTAGCATCATCAACAGTGGTAGAAGCATTATGACCATCATCATCATCAGCAGTAGTAGAGGCATTATGACCATCATCATCATCAGCAGCATGATCAGCAGTAGCATAATCAACAGTGGTAGACGCATTATGATCATCATCATCAGCAGCAGCATGATCAGCAGTAGCAACAGGAGCAGCAGACAATCCAGTGCGTGATTACAGCCGCATGGATTCAAGACAAGCAAGCTGATTTGATGCACGTGTGCTCGGCTCTGCTGCCAGAGACACCGCGAATCGAAACCGGCGCAGAGATTTGCTCGTCTAGACTTTCACTGCTGTCGAGACCATATGCACTCCCAGAAAGCCGTGCGCTGGCTGACGGGATGTACAAGAATACTTTGGTTGTTCGTGTGATTTGAGTTTGTTTTCAAGGTGTAGATGTTTAGTCAGTTTACTAGATTTTACAAAAGGATACACATTGCTTGCTCCCTGGCTCCCGCTCTCCCTCCCTCACCTCTCTCCCTGCTTCCTTCACCTCCCTCCGACTATCTCACCGTATCTCCCTCCCTCCCACTATACCACTCTCCCTCACCTCTCTCCCTGCTTCCTTCACCTCCCTCCGACTATCTCACCGTATCTCCCTCCCTCCCACTATACCACTCTCCCACCCTCTCTCTCTCCCTCACCTCTCTCCCACCATCTCTATAAATTCCTAGCTCCGTTGCTCTCGTTAATGACCCCGCCTGTCGGGGAGACGTCTCTCTCCCCACTCTCCCCCCGCTCTCCCCCCCCACTCTTCCCCCTACTCTCCCCCCGCTCTCCCTCCCCCCGCTCTCCCTCCCCCACTCTCCCTCCCCCCACTCTCCCCCCACTCTCCCCCCCACTCTCCCCCCCCACTCTCCCCCCCACTCTCCCCCCCACTCCCCCCCCCCCCACTCTCCCACCCACTCTCCCTATCACTGTTTGTGCTGGGCGCAGCAAATCGGGCGGAATTGATTTTTGAAGCACAAAAACCCTAAATCAATGTCCACGATGTAAGAATAAATCTCCACCCTCTTCCGCGGCGATTCGATTAATTTGCCGTAATTAGATTTTATAATTATAATAACAAACAAAACCTCAAGACATACGTCAATAACACTGTGGCCTTAAAAATAGATAATAGGCGACGTTTCGGCCAATGGCCCTTCGTCAGAGCACACGAAGAGGCCAGAGTGTACACCGCCATCATTATCAGCCATTGTCTATCCACTATTGCATCAAGTCCCCAGTACCTTTCATCACGTGTTCGTCCGCACTCCTGCACCTGGGGCCTGCTACCATCGCTCCATCCCCGTGATAGTCTTCAACTTAGCCGCGTCTCCCTCCTTTGACTGCGATTCCATCGCGAGTCTCGTTCCGTTGGGTCGAGATTCCATCTTACAACTAAACTATTATTTTTTTCAAAATACAATTTTACGAGGTAAGGCCCAATGAGCTACACAGCTATTTCTCCAGAAGCGATCAGACGATCGCAAACGAGAGCTCAAACGAAGTGGCCCATCACGTGGACATTTATAGCAGCCAAATACCCTGAACGCGTGTTGATGCTAAATGTGGAGGGAAAAACCAGAGGACCCGGAGAAAAATCCACACGACCACGGGGAGAGAGAGACATGGAAACTCGAACCCACGACCTCCAGCATACCAGGCGAGGTAGTTAACATCTCATATCCACCGTGATGATGATGAGAGTGAGACACGCAAACTCCAAATATACAGCAGGCGTCAGGGTCGGGATGGAACCCACGACCTCCTGTATACCAGGCGAGGAAGTTAACATCTAGCCACCGTGATGATGATGAGAGTGAGACACGCAAACTCCAAATATACAGCAGCAGGCGTCAGGGTCGGGATGGAACCCACGACCTCCTGCATACCAGGCGTGGTAGTTAACATCTCCTATCCACCGTGATGATGATGAGAGTGAGACACGCAAACTCTAAATATACAGCAGCAGGCGTCAGGGTCGGGATCGAACCCACGACCTCCTGTATACCAGGCGAGGTAGTTTACATCTCCTAGCCACCGTGATGATGACAGTGAGACACGCAAACTCCAAATATACAGCAGGCGTCAGGGTCGGGATCGAACCCACGACCTCCTGTACACCAGGCGAGGTAGTTAACATCCCCTAGCCACCGTGGCGCCCTTATCCGCGATGTGTCCTGGGCCAAGCCCATGCTATGAATAGATTACAATACAAGTCCGGCCGCCTTTGTCTCCCCAGTGATAACTGAGTAATCGATTATAATCGATAATGACCAATCAATGCATCGTTGTGAATTTAGGCCACCCATGTGGCAATGGGAGAACCGTGATAATGGCGCATTGATTAGGAAGTGATTATCGCTGGATTATTGATCTCGCGGGAAGTGCGCGAGCATAAGAATCGAATCGTTTATCGATTCGTCATGTTGCACACAGTCGAACCGAAAACCAGAATTAACCGCTTTTTTCATGAACCGAAACCGAAAAACGTACCGATGTGTATATACACACACAACATAAATTTAGTTCTGGAACTGGAATGTAAAATAATAATAATCTGAATAATAAGAAAAATTCGGCGACCGAGGCAAACCATTAACCAGAAACCGAAAATTACGAACCGTAACCGAAAACGAAGTATGATAATTGATTTTATTTACCCTTCTATCTGGCAACACAACTACCACCTTTTTTACAAGGAGTCATGTTTGCATAGACCACAATACCTGCAGTCATAATGCAAACAAAAAACATAACTCTGATAATGTATGCACTGTCCTGGAAGTTGATTGTTCCACACCCGAGACAGCTTTCCCTGGAGCCTAGTCTCACATGGGTTGGACCAGATGACGCCAAAAGGCGCACAACTCAAAGACAATGCACCATCAGAGTATGAGAGCTCGGGGTAAGCATTTACAACATTGGAACCTCATTTGCCAGTAAAAATATATGATACTATGATAATTGTTTTGTTGCCAGATAGAAGGGTAAAACATTTTTTTTCATATTTTTTACTGGCAAATGAGGTTCCAATGGTGAAAACGAACTAGTTCGACATCCCTAATGATGTTGTCATTCGCACGGACCAAAGGTGAAGTAACCTCTCTGCAGCCGCTAGGGGCCGCTAACATTCGCCACACAAATGAGAAAAAAAACTTCAAAAAATCGTTTACGATTCAAATCGGGGTGAGAATCTTTGTTTAGACTGGAGGGGGAATCCGATGAGCGATGAAGCTCTTCATGTCACAGATGTCCAGGATGGATGGGTTGGGGTGAGGAGGAGAGGAGGAGGAGGAGGGGGGCAACGCGAACTCCTACTTTCGTAATTGCATTACCGCGTGACCGGAGTTGCTGCGTGACTGTACCGACTGATTAATTGGCTGGCTAAGTTCATTGGCTTCGCCCGCAGACTGGGTCAATAGCCCTTGCGAGAGATTTAACAATCGCGAGCGGCCGAATGCGCACGAGGCGGCGACGAAGAAGAAGAGAGGGGGGAGGGGGGAGGGGGTGGTCCGTCAAGATTCCGCGGTCGTCACCGATTCATAATAATTGACGTTTCTCGCTGATGAGACGCTGCGTGTCGAAACTCGCTTTTGCTTCAAACAAACATTTGCGGACACACCACAGGACACACCAGGACGCGCGGCTGATGGGGCCGCTAAGAAATAACTTTGACGAAAAAAAACCTAAACACATTCCTGCGGAGGGAGCTGGTAGGAACGTTGGGTTGCTCGGTCAATGGCCAGGGTCAACGGCGGCGTGGTGTATTCCGCAAATATGGCCGACTGTGAGGGCGGGCACAAGCCGGCGTGAGTAGGTTAAACGTTGAGTTTTATAAGGGCACCACGGGGTGATCAGCCCCTCCCCACCCAGCCCCTCCCCACCCAGCCCCACCCCTCCCACCCCCCACCCAGCCCCACCCTCCCCACCCAGCCCCTCCCCACCCTCCCCTCCCCACCCAGCTCCTCCCTGCACGACGGACGGACACAATAACCCCCTGTGGGCTGGTGTAACCAGGAGGTTCCTACCAGTACAAGGTACATTTTGTTTAATCGGGTGAGAACCCACGAGAGACAGTTAGAGGATTCTGCTTTGCAACAGTGACCAGTAATTAGGCTAAATAGAAATCAACACAAAAGCAATCGTGCCACATGAGAAATCCCAAAAATATTGCACGAACATCAATCAATAGAGCGGATTGAGAGGGGGAAGGGGGGTGGAAGAGAGAGAGAGGCAAATGAGTATGAGAGAAGACAGGAGAGAGAGAGGAAGGGAGGGAGGAAATGAGGGGAGAAATCGAGAGCAGAAGGGAGAGTGGAGAGAGAAGAAAATGAAGGAACGAGGAGACAGACAGGAAAGAAATGGGGGGGGGGGGGGTGGAGATGATGGGGAGAAAGAGGAGGAAGAGGAGAGAGAGGGAGGAGGGAGAGGAGAGAAAGAGGTAGGAGGAAGAAAGAGATGATAAAGAGAACGGAGAGAAAGGGATAAGCAAATGAAGGCAAGAGAGCGGAGGGAGAGGGTAAGGGTTTTGGAGCAGCATCACCCAGTGAAATATCAACCCCGAGGTGGTGGACATGCATTAGCGTGTGTGCAGGTGTGTGTACGTGTGTGTGAGTGTGTGCGTGTGTGTAAGAGTGTGTGCGCGTGTGTGTGCGTGTGTGCGTGTGTGCGTGTGCGAGTGTGTGCGTGTGTGTGTCAGATTGTGCGTGTGAGTGTGCGTTTGAGTGTGTGCGTGTGTGTCAGAGTGTGTGAGTGGGTGCGTGTGTGTGAGTGTGTGTGAGAGTGTGTGTGCATGTGTGAGAGTGTGTGTGCGTGTGTGCGAGTGTGTGCGTGTGTGTGTGAAAGTGAGTGAGTGTGTGCGTGTGTGAGTGTGTGCGTGTGTGCGTCTGTGTCAGAGTGTGTGCGTGTGTGTGCGTGTGTGTGAGTGTGTGCGTGTGTGTGTGTGCGAGTGTGTGCGTGTGTGTGAGTGTGTGCGAGTGTGTGCGTGTGTGTCAGAGTGAGTGTGTGCGTGTGTGAGTGCGCGCGCGCGTGTTAGAGATTTGATGATTTATTTATGAAAAATCCATTCTTGCGGTGATGATACATGCGGCGAGTCATTCGTTTGAAGACACAAAATCTCCATGTGAATATCATCGTTCACGTCACAGTCCAGCGCTGTGGATTCTACAGCACTGCGACCCGACTTGCTGTACTGCCATCCCCCAACCGCTCAAGCCCGGTGGAAGTCTGGGGAAGTTTTCAGTCGACAACATTTTTTGGGCGCGATCCGCCTGATCCGCCAACCCTTGTCCTGAAAGCGCTGTGGATCAAACGCGGGCGAGGCACCATCTCGCGGGGCCATTAACTCCCCCCCCCTCCGCCTCCCCACATGCACCCCGTCCACCCCCCCACTCCACCCCGGCTGCATGCATCATTCATGTGCATCCTGTGTGTTTGGATGAGCCAAGGCCCTCTACTCCTCCTCCCCCCCTCCTCCCTCACTCCTCCACCGCCCACCCCCGCCGCGCTTTGTGCTGCAAGAAATGCCCCCTTGTTTTTAACTCGTGATTGATTTATTATCATCATCATCATCAGCAGCAGCAAGCATAATCATCATCACCGCCCGCTACCTAAGAATAACTTCAAAAAATATGCACCACCACCATCATCAGCAGCAGCATCATTATTATTACATCAAAACACTTAGCAAAAAAAATTATTTGTTATTTCAATAGTTTATCATCGCTCTCGCAGCCTTTGATCTTCATCTCAAACCACCACCACCATCGTCATCATCATCATCGACCATTATCAATCCACTGCTGGATGAAGGTCTCCCACCAAATCTCCCACGCCCTCCTCCCTCTCCCTCCAAGCCATCGCCATCCCAAGACAACCCCCTCGAAGATCGTCCCAGCGCCACGACGGACCGAGTGCGCATCGCTCCATCGTGCGTGCGAGTGGGACGTCCTGCCGTGCGGCTTCTCCCTCCTTTGACTGCCACTCCGTTCCGCAGTCTCGACCCCCCCCCCCCATCCCTACCCCCCCAATGTGGCCACCGCTGCTTCTGGCCATCCACTCCGGCTCTAAGTTGTCTTGTGGTTGTTGTTGTTGTTTGACTTGCATCCCACTGGGATTTTTGCACACAGCGTTGGTGTACGGTGCTTTTTCTGCAATATTTTGCTGTCTTTTCTTGGATTTTCTGTTTGCACTTAGTCAGTATACGATGTATTCTTGTTCATGTTTTTTGTTTGTTGCGGTTGCACCCGATTCAAGAGCCGAATGGCTCACAGGGCTACACCTAATCAATGAACTTGAACTTGAATACAGTTCGAGATTGACACAAGAGCGCCACCAGCCTTCTCTCGCGTCTGCCTCTATTAAAACCATTAGACGCGTTATGTTTTCAGATTTTTTTGGGGTTTTGTTAAAAAGTAGTAATTCTATGCGACCAAGAGCGCGTAACGAGGTCTGCCTGTTACCACCGCAATCACCACCACCATCAGCACTACCACCATCAGCACTACCACCATCAGCACTACCACCATCAGCACCAGCACCATCAGCACCACCACCATCAGCACCACCACCATCAGCACTACCACCATCAGCACTACCACCATCAGCACCACCACCATCAGCACCACCACCATCAGCACTACCACCATCAGCACTACCACCATCAGCACCACCACCATCAGCACTACCACCATCAGCACCACCACCATCAGCACTACCACCATCAGCACTACCACCATCAGCACTACCACCATCAGCACTACCACCATCAGCACCAGCACCATCAGCACCACCACCATCAGCACCACCACCATCAGCACTACCACCATCAGCACCACCACCATCAGCACTACCACCATCAGCACTACCACCATCAGCACCACCACCATCAGCACTACCACCATCAGCACTACCACCATCAGCACTACCACAATCAGCACCACCACCATCAGCACTACCACCATCAGCACTACCACCATCGTCGCTTTTCTTACTATTGACACGATCACCACCACAGTCATTCGCACCAACACAATCATCACCCACAATCAGTAGCACCACCACCACCAGAGTGAGTGTGAGAGTGGGAGGGAGTGTGAGTGAGTGTGTGAGGGAGTGTGAGTGTGAGGGAGTGGGAGGCAGTATCAGAGAGAGTGTGAGGGAGTGTGAGAGGGAGTGTGAAGGAGTGTGAGTGTGAGAGTGAGTGTGAGTGTAAGAGTGAGTGTGTGAGAGTGAGTGTGAGAGTGGGAGGGAGAGTGCGAGGGAGTGTGAGAGGGAGAGTGAGCGAGTGTGAGGCAGTATCAGAGAGTGTGAGAGGGAGTGTGAGGGAGTGTGAGAGTGAGGGGAGTGTGAGGGAGTGTGAGGGAGTGTGAGTGTGAGTGTGAGTGAGTGTGAGAGTGAGTGTGAGAGTGAGTGTGAGGGAGGGTGAGGGGGAGTGTGAGAGTGTGAGTGAGTGTGAGAGTGAGTGCGAGAGTGAGTGTGAGAGTGAGTGTGAGTGAGTGTGAGAGTGAGTGAGTGTGAGGGAGGGTGAGAGGGAGTGTGAGAGTGTGAGTGAGTTTGAGAGTGAGGGGGAGTGTGAGAGTGTGAGCGAGTGTGAGGCAGTATCAGAGAGAGTGTGAGAGTGAGAGGGAGTGAGTGTGAGAGTGAGTGAGTGTGGGAGTGAGTGTGAGAGTGAGTGTGAGAGTGAGAGTAAGTGCGAGGGTGAGTGTGAGAGTGAGTGTGAGTGAGTGTGAGAGAGTGTGAGTGTGTGGGAGTGTGAGAGTGTGAGTGAGTGTGAGAGTGAGTGTGGGAGTGAGTGTGAGAGTGAGAGGGAGTGCGAGGGTGAGTGTGAGAGTGAGTGTGAGTGAGTGTGAGAGTGAGTGAGTGTGAGAGTGAGTGAGTGTGAGGGAGGGTGAGAGGGAGTGTGAGTGAGTGTGAGAGTGAGGGTGAGTGAGTGTGAGGGAGGGTGAGAGGGAGTGTGAGGGAGTGTGAGGGAGTGTGAGGGAGTGTGAGAGTGAGTGTGGGAGTGAGTGCGAGAGTGAGAGTGAGTGAGTGTGAGAGTGAGTGTGAGAGTGAGTGTGAGTGAGTGTGAGAGTGAGTGTGAGTGAGTGTGAGAGTGAGTGTGAGAGTGAGTGTGAGTGAGTGTGGGAGTGTGAGAGTGAGTGTGGGAGTGAGTGTGAGTGAGTGTGAGAGTGAGTGTGAGAGTGAGTGAGTGTGGGAGTGAGTGAGTGTTAAGGAGTGTGAGAGTGAGAGGGAGTGCGAGGGTGAGTGTGAGAGTGAGTGTGACAGTGAGTGAGTGTGAGAGTGAGTGTGAGGGAGGGTGAGAGTGAGTGTGATAGTGTGAGCGAGTGTGAGGCAGTATCAGAGAGAGAGTGTGAGAGGGAGGAGCAGTGAGCAGCCACGCATCCACATCGCCGCTCACCCACTCTCCATGCGTCGCAGGGGCAACTCGATTAATTAATCGAATCGACAACTTCAGAATCCCTTCACCCGAACCAAGTCCACCCGCCCCCCACCCTTGACCTCCACCCCCCCCATGCTCCCCCCTCCCCCTATCCCCCCGCCTCCCCCAGGTCTCACACCAGATCCTCTGCTATCGATTTGAACTCGAGTCAGAAATAGCATTGAGAATTTCAAACCTCGACGATGGAATCACGGTGGGGGGAGCTGGGGGGGGGAGACGGTGGGGGGGGGGAGACAGGGGGGGGGGTCATGTATGATATTGATTTAGGGGGCACAAGGTCTCGCCTGCCCTCTCTCCGTCCAAGATTGTATTTTTAAACACGAATCATTTTTAAAAATAGAAGTTAATGACGATGGTCAATAATAGTGCTGGGATGTGATGATGGGGGTGATGCGAGTGACGGGAGTGATGTGATGTGAGCGATGGGATGTGATGACGCGGGCGATGTGAGTGACACGAGTGATGTGGTGATGGGATGTGATGATGGGGATGATGATGGGGGTGATGTGAGTGATGGGATGTGATGATGGGGGTGATGTGAGCGATGGGATGTGATGACTGTGACGATGTGAGTGACACGAGTGATGTGGTGATGGGATGTGATGATGGGGGTGATGTGATGATGGGATGTGATGACTTTGGCGATGTGAGTGACACGAGTGATGTGGTGATGAGATGTGATGATGGGAGTGATGTGATGTGAGTGATGGGATGTGATGATGGGGGTGATGTGAGTGACGGGAATGATGGGATGTGATGACTGTGGCGATGTGAGTGACACGAGTGATGTGGTGGTGATGGGGGTGATGTGATGTGAGTGATGGGATGTGATGATGGGGGTGATGTGATGTGGTGATGAGATGTGATGACGCGGGCGATGTGAGTGACACGAGTGATGTGGTGATGGGGGTGATGTGATGTGAGTGATGTGATGTGAGTGATGGGGCGTGATGATGGGGGTGAAGTGAACGCGGATATATTCTAGGAGATCGTCATTAAACCGCGCTTGCTGCTGCTGCTGCAAATGCCTCGAATAGCTCGAGGTATTGATTGGGGGGTGGGGGTCGGGAGGGGAGGGGCGGGGGGAGGGGAGGGGCGGGGGGGGCTGGAGTGTTATGTGGGGGGGGGGGGGGGCTCTAATACGCGAGTGGAGGATGTGAGAGTTGATGACGGAGCGGTTGGGGGTGGAGGAGAGTTCACGGTGTAGACCCCAAGTCGCGGTGGCCCTTGATGATGAAGACGGACTTCACTAACTTCACTCACTAACTTCACTCACTAACTTCACTCACTAACTTCACTAACTTCACTTCGCTCACTCGCTCGCTCGTTCACGGACGCTGCCCTGCCACCCGCTACCTTTGTACGGGACCCCCGCAATAATCAGCATCGTAATCACCATCACCCGCACCTCCGATTCGCACGGTTGGCTACGTACGGCGCGAAAGAAGTTCAACATGCATACCTCGTCATCTCATCGTAATCACCATCACCATCGTCGTCGTCGCTGTCATTGCCACATTATAGGTCATCACCATCACCACCACCATCAGCATCACCACCATCATCATTACCACCACCATCATCACCATCATCATCACCACCACCGACTTCATCTTTGTAATCACCATGATCATCATCGCCGTCATTGCCACATTCGAGGTCGTCACCATCATCATCGCCGTCATCATCGTCACCACTGATTTGATCACTGTAATCACCATCATGATCGCGGTCATGCATTGTCTGCACGTTGAACTTTCGTCATTCTTAGTCTCTCGCGTATCACGTGCGGTTCGGGGCGATGACGAAATCCCGACTCTTAATTGGCTACTCGCGACGCGTGCTGCCGTTCACGCGACGCGAACAAAAGCGCGACTACCCGGGCCCGGATCGATAGCCCATTCGGCCCTCTGAATGATCAATCGGGATCGATTGATTGGCACGATTCGAGATCACAATTCTATTGTGAATTGATCATCCCTTCCTCGTGTGTCGGTGTGTCTTCGCTGCCCGCCTCGTGATGTCGAGGCTTGCGTGGGCGTGAGTGTAATTGCGTGCGATAGAGAAAGTTAAAGTGCTATGCGTGTGTGTGCGTGTGTGGGAACCGGTCCTGGGCCTCCCCTTATACATGTATGCCGAACTTCTTTCGCACCGTACGTAGCCAACCGTGCTAATCGGAGGTGCGGGGAAGGAGAACAGACCCTAGGTCGACTCAGCCTCAAATGAGTACCTGGTGCGGTGTGTAAAGATCGCTACTGTGGCCACCCACCCGCTCGCTAACAGCACTTGCCGCACGAGTCTGCGACGGCTATACGGGGGATCTTTGTCTTTGTGTGATGGTGTGCACGTGGGGAGCGGTGGCGCAGTGATTAGCGCACCACGCCGCGCTAATAATCCAGCGACCTGAGTTCCATTCCCGCTCACGGCCACCAACACCCAGTGACAATTAGCTAAGCGGGTCCAGGGCCTCTCCTAGGTTAACTCAGCCTCAAATGAGCACCTGGTGCAGTGTGTAAACATCGCCACTCGGGAGACAAAGGCGGCCGGCCGTGGAGTTGGCCACCCCTCCCTTGGGTGCCGTGCTCGTGATAATAGGTGCTCGCAAACTGCACGTACCCCAACAGTCTATAAAGCCTATATGTGGGATCTTGGCCTTTGTATGAGGGTGTGAGACCTCTACGCCTATAACATTAATTGAAATTCCACTATTATCATCATCATCATCACCACCACTCCCATCATCACTATCATCGCCATGATCATCACCACCAACACCACCACCGCCTTCATCATGGTAATCGTCTATCAGCCTCATCATCATAATTACAATCATTCATCCCATAACCAGCATCACCCCCATCATCACCACCAAAGAGAGACACCACCAAACATCATCACATCGCCTAAATTACCATCATTCATCCCACAACCAGCATCACCACCACCACCAAAGACACCACTGCCACACATCGCCACAACCCACCAGCGTCATCATTCCCACCACCACCAACACGATCACCACCACCACCATCATGATAATTGCCTATCATCACCACCACCACCACTAAGACGATCACCACCATCAAAATCATAACAACTTTCACCATCACTCCCACAATTACCAACACCGTCGTCATGATCATCATCACCACCATCATCACCATCACCACCACCATCATCACCATAACCACCATCATCATCATCACCATCATCACCACCATCATCATCACCACCATCATCACCATAACCATCACCACCATCACCACCACCATCATCACCATCATCACCATCATCATCACCATCATCACCATCATCACCATCATCTGCGGGAGTGGTTTACAGTGCCCCGACTCGCTCAAGGTCACTCAGCGCATCCCAATCAATCCGCATGAGGCCCGCCCCTCCCCCCTCCCCTCCCCTCCCCCCTCCCTCCCTGCTCCTTCTGCTCCTCCTCTGCTCCTTAGTTGCTCATTTCCTGTTCCCCTCTGCTGCCCCCCTCTGCTCCCCCCCATCTATTGCCCTCTCTGCTCCCCCATCTGCCCCCACCCTCTGCTCCCTCATGCTTCTCTGCTTTCTTCTGCCCCCCCCCCCACACTTTTGCTACCCCCCTCCCTCTCTGCTTTGCCTCTGCTCCCCCTTGCTCCCACCCCTGCCCCCTTCTACCTTATACTCTCGCTCTGCTCACTCATTGGTTCCGCCTCTGCTCCCCCCCCCCTCTGATCCCCCCCTCTTCTCTCCCCGTCTCCTCCGTTCATTAGGACGGTGTTCAAATTGGGTCCCTGCATGGCTGTTTACACCCAATGGGTTACTCACAGCCGGAGCTGTCCCGGGCCGGCCACCGGAAAATACCCCGTGAGAAATTGCACAACGACAGGACTGAAGAGGCTATACAAAACAATTGACTGTATATAAAACATTGATTCCTGAAAAAAAAACCGATAAGAAAGCGAATCGCCGTTGTGTGTGGCGGGTAGATAAACTAAAAAATATATTTAAACAATTTGTTTTAACCGGGTGAAGACCACTAAGCTACGGAGCGCTCTTTCCCAGAAGCAACCTGGCCAGCTATGATCGCTCAACGAAAGCGGCTTCTCAACGTGAGGAAATGGATAGCAGCCAAATACTCTAAAAACGCGTGTTTTTAGAGTATTTGATACTCTAAAAACGCGTGTTTTTAAAGTATTTGATACTCTAAAAACGCGTGTTTTAAAAGTATTTGATACTCTAAAAACGCGTGTTCCT